>NC_059430.1:39578738-39853738 GCF_021028975.2 Sphaerodactylus townsendi | reverse complement strand
CCCCCCCCCCCCCCCACCCCCCCCCCCCCCCACCCCCCCCCCCCCCCACCCCCCCCCCCCCCCACCCCCCCCCCCCCCCACCCCCCCCCCCCCCCACCCCCCCCCCCCCCCACCCCCCCCCCCCCCCACCCCCCCCCCCCCCCACCCCCCCCCCCCCCCACCCCCCCCCCCCCCCACCCCCCCCCCCCCCCACCCCCCCCCCCCCCCACCCCCCCCCCCCCCCACCCCCCCCCCCCCCCACCCCCCCCCCCCCCCACCCCCCCCCCCCCCCACCCCCCCCCCCCCCCACCCCCCCCCCCCCCCACCCCCCCCCCCCCCCACCCCCCCCCCCCCCCACCCCCCCCCCCCCCCACCCCCCCCCCCCCCCACCCCCCCCCCCCCCCACCCCCCCCCCCCCCCACCCCCCCCCCCCCCCACCCCCCCCCCCCCCCACCCCCCCCCCCCCCCACCCCCCCCCCCCCCCACCCCCCCCCCCCCCCACCCCCCCCCCCCCCCACCCCCCCCCCCCCCCACCCCCCCCCCCCCCCACCCCCCCCCCCCCCCACCCCCCCCCCCCCCCACCCCCCCCCCCCCCCACCCCCCCCCCCCCCCACCCCCCCCCCCCCCCACCCCCCCCCCCCCCCACCCCCCCCCCCCCCCACCCCCCCCCCCCCCCACCCCCCCCCCCCCCCACCCCCCCCCCCCCCCACCCCCCCCCCCCCCCACCCCCCCCCCCCCCCACCCCCCCCCCCCCCCACCCCCCCCCCCCCCCACCCCCCCCCCCCCCCACCCCCCCCCCCCCCCACCCCCCCCCCCCCCCACCCCCCCCCCCCCCCACCCCCCCCCCCCCCCACCCCCCCCCCCCCCCACCCCCCCCCCCCCCCACCCCCCCCCCCCCCCACCCCCCCCCCCCCCCACCCCCCCCCCCCCCCACCCCCCCCCCCCCCCACCCCCCCCCCCCCCCACCCCCCCCCCCCCCCACCCCCCCCCCCCCCCACCCCCCCCCCCCCCCACCCCCCCCCCCCCCCACCCCCCCCCCCCCCCACCCCCCCCCCCCCCCACCCCCCCCCCCCCCCACCCCCCCCCCCCCCCACCCCCCCCCCCCCCCACCCCCCCCCCCCCCCACCCCCCCCCCCCCCCACCCCCCCCCCCCCCCACCCCCCCCCCCCCCCACCCCCCCCCCCCCCCACCCCCCCCCCCCCCCACCCCCCCCCCCCCCCACCCCCCCCCCCCCCCACCCCCCCCCCCCCCCACCCCCCCCCCCCCCCACCCCCCCCCCCCCCCACCCCCCCCCCCCCCCACCCCCCCCCCCCCCCACCCCCCCCCCCCCCCACCCCCCCCCCCCCCCACCCCCCCCCCCCCCCACCCCCCCCCCCCCCCACCCCCCCCCCCCCCCACCCCCCCCCCCCCCCACCCCCCCCCCCCCCCACCCCCCCCCCCCCCCACCCCCCCCCCCCCCCACCCCCCCCCCCCCCCACCCCCCCCCCCCCCCACCCCCCCCCCCCCCCACCCCCCCCCCCCCCCACCCCCCCCCCCCCCCACCCCCCCCCCCCCCCACCCCCCCCCCCCCCCACCCCCCCCCCCCCCCACCCCCCCCCCCCCCCACCCCCCCCCCCCCCCACCCCCCCCCCCCCCCACCCCCCCCCCCCCCCACCCCCCCCCCCCCCCACCCCCCCCCCCCCCCACCCCCCCCCCCCCCCACCCCCCCCCCCCCCCACCCCCCCCCCCCCCCACCCCCCCCCCCCCCCACCCCCCCCCCCCCCCACCCCCCCCCCCCCCCACCCCCCCCCCCCCCCACCCCCCCCCCCCCCCACCCCCCCCCCCCCCCACCCCCCCCCCCCCCCACCCCCCCCCCCCCCCACCCCCCCCCCCCCCCACCCCCCCCCCCCCCCACCCCCCCCCCCCCCCACCCCCCCCCCCCCCCACCCCCCCCCCCCCCCACCCCCCCCCCCCCCCACCCCCCCCCCCCCCCACCCCCCCCCCCCCCCACCCCCCCCCCCCCCCACCCCCCCCCCCCCCCACCCCCCCCCCCCCCCACCCCCCCCCCCCCCCACCCCCCCCCCCCCCCACCCCCCCCCCCCCCCACCCCCCCCCCCCCCCACCCCCCCCCCCCCCCACCCCCCCCCCCCCCCACCCCCCCCCCCCCCCACCCCCCCCCCCCCCCACCCCCCCCCCCCCCCACCCCCCCCCCCCCCCACCCCCCCCCCCCCCCACCCCCCCCCCCCCCCACCCCCCCCCCCCCCCACCCCCCCCCCCCCCCACCCCCCCCCCCCCCCACCCCCCCCCCCCCCCACCCCCCCCCCCCCCCACCCCCCCCCCCCCCCACCCCCCCCCCCCCCCACCCCCCCCCCCCCCCACCCCCCCCCCCCCCCACCCCCCCCCCCCCCCACCCCCCCCCCCCCCCACCCCCCCCCCCCCCCACCCCCCCCCCCCCCCACCCCCCCCCCCCCCCACCCCCCCCCCCCCCCACCCCCCCCCCCCCCCACCCCCCCCCCCCCCCACCCCCCCCCCCCCCCACCCCCCCCCCCCCCCACCCCCCCCCCCCCCCACCCCCCCCCCCCCCCACCCCCCCCCCCCCCCACCCCCCCCCCCCCCCACCCCCCCCCCCCCCCACCCCCCCCCCCCCCCACCCCCCCCCCCCCCCACCCCCCCCCCCCCCCACCCCCCCCCCCCCCCACCCCCCCCCCCCCCCACCCCCCCCCCCCCCCACCCCCCCCCCCCCCCACCCCCCCCCCCCCCCACCCCCCCCCCCCCCCACCCCCCCCCCCCCCCACCCCCCCCCCCCCCCACCCCCCCCCCCCCCCACCCCCCCCCCCCCCCACCCCCCCCCCCCCCCACCCCCCCCCCCCCCCACCCCCCCCCCCCCCCACCCCCCCCCCCCCCCACCCCCCCCCCCCCCCACCCCCCCCCCCCCCCACCCCCCCCCCCCCCCACCCCCCCCCCCCCCCACCCCCCCCCCCCCCCACCCCCCCCCCCCCCCACCCCCCCCCCCCCCCACCCCCCCCCCCCCCCACCCCCCCCCCCCCCCACCCCCCCCCCCCCCCACCCCCCCCCCCCCCCACCCCCCCCCCCCCCCACCCCCCCCCCCCCCCACCCCCCCCCCCCCCCACCCCCCCCCCCCCCCACCCCCCCCCCCCCCCACCCCCCCCCCCCCCCACCCCCCCCCCCCCCCACCCCCCCCCCCCCCCACCCCCCCCCCCCCCCACCCCCCCCCCCCCCCACCCCCCCCCCCCCCCACCCCCCCCCCCCCCCACCCCCCCCCCCCCCCACCCCCCCCCCCCCCCACCCCCCCCCCCCCCCACCCCCCCCCCCCCCCACCCCCCCCCCCCCCCACCCCCCCCCCCCCCCACCCCCCCCCCCCCCCACCCCCCCCCCCCCCCACCCCCCCCCCCCCCCACCCCCCCCCCCCCCCACCCCCCCCCCCCCCCACCCCCCCCCCCCCCCACCCCCCCCCCCCCCCACCCCCCCCCCCCCCCACCCCCCCCCCCCCCCACCCCCCCCCCCCCCCACCCCCCCCCCCCCCCACCCCCCCCCCCCCCCACCCCCCCCCCCCCCCACCCCCCCCCCCCCCCACCCCCCCCCCCCCCCACCCCCCCCCCCCCCCACCCCCCCCCCCCCCCACCCCCCCCCCCCCCCACCCCCCCCCCCCCCCACCCCCCCCCCCCCCCACCCCCCCCCCCCCCCACCCCCCCCCCCCCCCACCCCCCCCCCCCCCCACCCCCCCCCCCCCCCACCCCCCCCCCCCCCCACCCCCCCCCCCCCCCACCCCCCCCCCCCCCCACCCCCCCCCCCCCCCACCCCCCCCCCCCCCCACCCCCCCCCCCCCCCACCCCCCCCCCCCCCCACCCCCCCCCCCCCCCACCCCCCCCCCCCCCCACCCCCCCCCCCCCCCACCCCCCCCCCCCCCCACCCCCCCCCCCCCCCACCCCCCCCCCCCCCCACCCCCCCCCCCCCCCACCCCCCCCCCCCCCCACCCCCCCCCCCCCCCACCCCCCCCCCCCCCCACCCCCCCCCCCCCCCACCCCCCCCCCCCCCCACCCCCCCCCCCCCCCACCCCCCCCCCCCCCCACCCCCCCCCCCCCCCACCCCCCCCCCCCCCCACCCCCCCCCCCCCCCACCCCCCCCCCCCCCCACCCCCCCCCCCCCCCACCCCCCCCCCCCCCCACCCCCCCCCCCCCCCACCCCCCCCCCCCCCCACCCCCCCCCCCCCCCACCCCCCCCCCCCCCCACCCCCCCCCCCCCCCACCCCCCCCCCCCCCCACCCCCCCCCCCCCCCACCCCCCCCCCCCCCCACCCCCCCCCCCCCCCACCCCCCCCCCCCCCCACCCCCCCCCCCCCCCACCCCCCCCCCCCCCCACCCCCCCCCCCCCCCACCCCCCCCCCCCCCCACCCCCCCCCCCCCCCACCCCCCCCCCCCCCCACCCCCCCCCCCCCCCACCCCCCCCCCCCCCCACCCCCCCCCCCCCCCACCCCCCCCCCCCCCCACCCCCCCCCCCCCCCACCCCCCCCCCCCCCCACCCCCCCCCCCCCCCACCCCCCCCCCCCCCCACCCCCCCCCCCCCCCACCCCCCCCCCCCCCCACCCCCCCCCCCCCCCACCCCCCCCCCCCCCCACCCCCCCCCCCCCCCACCCCCCCCCCCCCCCACCCCCCCCCCCCCCCACCCCCCCCCCCCCCCACCCCCCCCCCCCCCCACCCCCCCCCCCCCCCACCCCCCCCCCCCCCCACCCCCCCCCCCCCCCACCCCCCCCCCCCCCCACCCCCCCCCCCCCCCACCCCCCCCCCCCCCCACCCCCCCCCCCCCCCACCCCCCCCCCCCCCCACCCCCCCCCCCCCCCACCCCCCCCCCCCCCCACCCCCCCCCCCCCCCACCCCCCCCCCCCCCCACCCCCCCCCCCCCCCACCCCCCCCCCCCCCCACCCCCCCCCCCCCCCACCCCCCCCCCCCCCCACCCCCCCCCCCCCCCACCCCCCCCCCCCCCCACCCCCCCCCCCCCCCACCCCCCCCCCCCCCCACCCCCCCCCCCCCCCACCCCCCCCCCCCCCCACCCCCCCCCCCCCCCACCCCCCCCCCCCCCCACCCCCCCCCCCCCCCACCCCCCCCCCCCCCCACCCCCCCCCCCCCCCACCCCCCCCCCCCCCCACCCCCCCCCCCCCCCACCCCCCCCCCCCCCCACCCCCCCCCCCCCCCACCCCCCCCCCCCCCCACCCCCCCCCCCCCCCACCCCCCCCCCCCCCCACCCCCCCCCCCCCCCACCCCCCCCCCCCCCCACCCCCCCCCCCCCCCACCCCCCCCCCCCCCCACCCCCCCCCCCCCCCACCCCCCCCCCCCCCCACCCCCCCCCCCCCCCACCCCCCCCCCCCCCCACCCCCCCCCCCCCCCACCCCCCCCCCCCCCCACCCCCCCCCCCCCCCACCCCCCCCCCCCCCCACCCCCCCCCCCCCCCACCCCCCCCCCCCCCCACCCCCCCCCCCCCCCACCCCCCCCCCCCCCCACCCCCCCCCCCCCCCACCCCCCCCCCCCCCCACCCCCCCCCCCCCCCACCCCCCCCCCCCCCCACCCCCCCCCCCCCCCACCCCCCCCCCCCCCCACCCCCCCCCCCCCCCACCCCCCCCCCCCCCCACCCCCCCCCCCCCCCACCCCCCCCCCCCCCCACCCCCCCCCCCCCCCACCCCCCCCCCCCCCCACCCCCCCCCCCCCCCACCCCCCCCCCCCCCCACCCCCCCCCCCCCCCACCCCCCCCCCCCCCCACCCCCCCCCCCCCCCACCCCCCCCCCCCCCCACCCCCCCCCCCCCCCACCCCCCCCCCCCCCCACCCCCCCCCCCCCCCACCCCCCCCCCCCCCCACCCCCCCCCCCCCCCACCCCCCCCCCCCCCCACCCCCCCCCCCCCCCACCCCCCCCCCCCCCCACCCCCCCCCCCCCCCACCCCCCCCCCCCCCCACCCCCCCCCCCCCCCACCCCCCCCCCCCCCCACCCCCCCCCCCCCCCACCCCCCCCCCCCCCCACCCCCCCCCCCCCCCACCCCCCCCCCCCCCCACCCCCCCCCCCCCCCACCCCCCCCCCCCCCCACCCCCCCCCCCCCCCACCCCCCCCCCCCCCCACCCCCCCCCCCCCCCACCCCCCCCCCCCCCCACCCCCCCCCCCCCCCACCCCCCCCCCCCCCCACCCCCCCCCCCCCCCACCCCCCCCCCCCCCCACCCCCCCCCCCCCCCACCCCCCCCCCCCCCCACCCCCCCCCCCCCCCACCCCCCCCCCCCCCCACCCCCCCCCCCCCCCACCCCCCCCCCCCCCCACCCCCCCCCCCCCCCACCCCCCCCCCCCCCCACCCCCCCCCCCCCCCACCCCCCCCCCCCCCCACCCCCCCCCCCCCCCACCCCCCCCCCCCCCCACCCCCCCCCCCCCCCACCCCCCCCCCCCCCCACCCCCCCCCCCCCCCACCCCCCCCCCCCCCCACCCCCCCCCCCCCCCACCCCCCCCCCCCCCCACCCCCCCCCCCCCCCACCCCCCCCCCCCCCCACCCCCCCCCCCCCCCACCCCCCCCCCCCCCCACCCCCCCCCCCCCCCACCCCCCCCCCCCCCCACCCCCCCCCCCCCCCACCCCCCCCCCCCCCCACCCCCCCCCCCCCCCACCCCCCCCCCCCCCCACCCCCCCCCCCCCCCACCCCCCCCCCCCCCCACCCCCCCCCCCCCCCACCCCCCCCCCCCCCCACCCCCCCCCCCCCCCACCCCCCCCCCCCCCCACCCCCCCCCCCCCCCACCCCCCCCCCCCCCCACCCCCCCCCCCCCCCACCCCCCCCCCCCCCCACCCCCCCCCCCCCCCACCCCCCCCCCCCCCCACCCCCCCCCCCCCCCACCCCCCCCCCCCCCCACCCCCCCCCCCCCCCACCCCCCCCCCCCCCCACCCCCCCCCCCCCCCACCCCCCCCCCCCCCCACCCCCCCCCCCCCCCACCCCCCCCCCCCCCCACCCCCCCCCCCCCCCACCCCCCCCCCCCCCCACCCCCCCCCCCCCCCACCCCCCCCCCCCCCCACCCCCCCCCCCCCCCACCCCCCCCCCCCCCCACCCCCCCCCCCCCCCACCCCCCCCCCCCCCCACCCCCCCCCCCCCCCACCCCCCCCCCCCCCCACCCCCCCCCCCCCCCACCCCCCCCCCCCCCCACCCCCCCCCCCCCCCACCCCCCCCCCCCCCCACCCCCCCCCCCCCCCACCCCCCCCCCCCCCCACCCCCCCCCCCCCCCACCCCCCCCCCCCCCCACCCCCCCCCCCCCCCACCCCCCCCCCCCCCCACCCCCCCCCCCCCCCACCCCCCCCCCCCCCCACCCCCCCCCCCCCCCACCCCCCCCCCCCCCCACCCCCCCCCCCCCCCACCCCCCCCCCCCCCCACCCCCCCCCCCCCCCACCCCCCCCCCCCCCCACCCCCCCCCCCCCCCACCCCCCCCCCCCCCCACCCCCCCCCCCCCCCACCCCCCCCCCCCCCCACCCCCCCCCCCCCCCACCCCCCCCCCCCCCCACCCCCCCCCCCCCCCACCCCCCCCCCCCCCCACCCCCCCCCCCCCCCACCCCCCCCCCCCCCCACCCCCCCCCCCCCCCACCCCCCCCCCCCCCCACCCCCCCCCCCCCCCACCCCCCCCCCCCCCCACCCCCCCCCCCCCCCACCCCCCCCCCCCCCCACCCCCCCCCCCCCCCACCCCCCCCCCCCCCCACCCCCCCCCCCCCCCACCCCCCCCCCCCCCCACCCCCCCCCCCCCCCACCCCCCCCCCCCCCCACCCCCCCCCCCCCCCACCCCCCCCCCCCCCCACCCCCCCCCCCCCCCACCCCCCCCCCCCCCCACCCCCCCCCCCCCCCACCCCCCCCCCCCCCCACCCCCCCCCCCCCCCACCCCCCCCCCCCCCCACCCCCCCCCCCCCCCACCCCCCCCCCCCCCCACCCCCCCCCCCCCCCACCCCCCCCCCCCCCCACCCCCCCCCCCCCCCACCCCCCCCCCCCCCCACCCCCCCCCCCCCCCACCCCCCCCCCCCCCCACCCCCCCCCCCCCCCACCCCCCCCCCCCCCCACCCCCCCCCCCCCCCACCCCCCCCCCCCCCCACCCCCCCCCCCCCCCACCCCCCCCCCCCCCCACCCCCCCCCCCCCCCACCCCCCCCCCCCCCCACCCCCCCCCCCCCCCACCCCCCCCCCCCCCCACCCCCCCCCCCCCCCACCCCCCCCCCCCCCCACCCCCCCCCCCCCCCACCCCCCCCCCCCCCCACCCCCCCCCCCCCCCACCCCCCCCCCCCCCCACCCCCCCCCCCCCCCACCCCCCCCCCCCCCCACCCCCCCCCCCCCCCACCCCCCCCCCCCCCCACCCCCCCCCCCCCCCACCCCCCCCCCCCCCCACCCCCCCCCCCCCCCACCCCCCCCCCCCCCCACCCCCCCCCCCCCCCACCCCCCCCCCCCCCCACCCCCCCCCCCCCCCACCCCCCCCCCCCCCCACCCCCCCCCCCCCCCACCCCCCCCCCCCCCCACCCCCCCCCCCCCCCACCCCCCCCCCCCCCCACCCCCCCCCCCCCCCACCCCCCCCCCCCCCCACCCCCCCCCCCCCCCACCCCCCCCCCCCCCCACCCCCCCCCCCCCCCACCCCCCCCCCCCCCCACCCCCCCCCCCCCCCACCCCCCCCCCCCCCCACCCCCCCCCCCCCCCACCCCCCCCCCCCCCCACCCCCCCCCCCCCCCACCCCCCCCCCCCCCCACCCCCCCCCCCCCCCACCCCCCCCCCCCCCCACCCCCCCCCCCCCCCACCCCCCCCCCCCCCCACCCCCCCCCCCCCCCACCCCCCCCCCCCCCCACCCCCCCCCCCCCCCACCCCCCCCCCCCCCCACCCCCCCCCCCCCCCACCCCCCCCCCCCCCCACCCCCCCCCCCCCCCACCCCCCCCCCCCCCCACCCCCCCCCCCCCCCACCCCCCCCCCCCCCCACCCCCCCCCCCCCCCACCCCCCCCCCCCCCCACCCCCCCCCCCCCCCACCCCCCCCCCCCCCCACCCCCCCCCCCCCCCACCCCCCCCCCCCCCCACCCCCCCCCCCCCCCACCCCCCCCCCCCCCCACCCCCCCCCCCCCCCACCCCCCCCCCCCCCCACCCCCCCCCCCCCCCACCCCCCCCCCCCCCCACCCCCCCCCCCCCCCACCCCCCCCCCCCCCCACCCCCCCCCCCCCCCACCCCCCCCCCCCCCCACCCCCCCCCCCCCCCACCCCCCCCCCCCCCCACCCCCCCCCCCCCCCACCCCCCCCCCCCCCCACCCCCCCCCCCCCCCACCCCCCCCCCCCCCCACCCCCCCCCCCCCCCACCCCCCCCCCCCCCCACCCCCCCCCCCCCCCACCCCCCCCCCCCCCCACCCCCCCCCCCCCCCACCCCCCCCCCCCCCCACCCCCCCCCCCCCCCACCCCCCCCCCCCCCCACCCCCCCCCCCCCCCACCCCCCCCCCCCCCCACCCCCCCCCCCCCCCACCCCCCCCCCCCCCCACCCCCCCCCCCCCCCACCCCCCCCCCCCCCCACCCCCCCCCCCCCCCACCCCCCCCCCCCCCCACCCCCCCCCCCCCCCACCCCCCCCCCCCCCCACCCCCCCCCCCCCCCACCCCCCCCCCCCCCCACCCCCCCCCCCCCCCACCCCCCCCCCCCCCCACCCCCCCCCCCCCCCACCCCCCCCCCCCCCCACCCCCCCCCCCCCCCACCCCCCCCCCCCCCCACCCCCCCCCCCCCCCACCCCCCCCCCCCCCCACCCCCCCCCCCCCCCACCCCCCCCCCCCCCCACCCCCCCCCCCCCCCACCCCCCCCCCCCCCCACCCCCCCCCCCCCCCACCCCCCCCCCCCCCCACCCCCCCCCCCCCCCACCCCCCCCCCCCCCCACCCCCCCCCCCCCCCACCCCCCCCCCCCCCCACCCCCCCCCCCCCCCACCCCCCCCCCCCCCCACCCCCCCCCCCCCCCACCCCCCCCCCCCCCCACCCCCCCCCCCCCCCACCCCCCCCCCCCCCCACCCCCCCCCCCCCCCACCCCCCCCCCCCCCCACCCCCCCCCCCCCCCACCCCCCCCCCCCCCCACCCCCCCCCCCCCCCACCCCCCCCCCCCCCCACCCCCCCCCCCCCCCACCCCCCCCCCCCCCCACCCCCCCCCCCCCCCACCCCCCCCCCCCCCCACCCCCCCCCCCCCCCACCCCCCCCCCCCCCCACCCCCCCCCCCCCCCACCCCCCCCCCCCCCCACCCCCCCCCCCCCCCACCCCCCCCCCCCCCCACCCCCCCCCCCCCCCACCCCCCCCCCCCCCCACCCCCCCCCCCCCCCACCCCCCCCCCCCCCCACCCCCCCCCCCCCCCACCCCCCCCCCCCCCCACCCCCCCCCCCCCCCACCCCCCCCCCCCCCCACCCCCCCCCCCCCCCACCCCCCCCCCCCCCCACCCCCCCCCCCCCCCACCCCCCCCCCCCCCCACCCCCCCCCCCCCCCACCCCCCCCCCCCCCCACCCCCCCCCCCCCCCACCCCCCCCCCCCCCCACCCCCCCCCCCCCCCACCCCCCCCCCCCCCCACCCCCCCCCCCCCCCACCCCCCCCCCCCCCCACCCCCCCCCCCCCCCACCCCCCCCCCCCCCCACCCCCCCCCCCCCCCACCCCCCCCCCCCCCCACCCCCCCCCCCCCCCACCCCCCCCCCCCCCCACCCCCCCCCCCCCCCACCCCCCCCCCCCCCCACCCCCCCCCCCCCCCACCCCCCCCCCCCCCCACCCCCCCCCCCCCCCACCCCCCCCCCCCCCCACCCCCCCCCCCCCCCACCCCCCCCCCCCCCCACCCCCCCCCCCCCCCACCCCCCCCCCCCCCCACCCCCCCCCCCCCCCACCCCCCCCCCCCCCCACCCCCCCCCCCCCCCACCCCCCCCCCCCCCCACCCCCCCCCCCCCCCACCCCCCCCCCCCCCCACCCCCCCCCCCCCCCACCCCCCCCCCCCCCCACCCCCCCCCCCCCCCACCCCCCCCCCCCCCCACCCCCCCCCCCCCCCACCCCCCCCCCCCCCCACCCCCCCCCCCCCCCACCCCCCCCCCCCCCCACCCCCCCCCCCCCCCACCCCCCCCCCCCCCCACCCCCCCCCCCCCCCACCCCCCCCCCCCCCCACCCCCCCCCCCCCCCACCCCCCCCCCCCCCCACCCCCCCCCCCCCCCACCCCCCCCCCCCCCCACCCCCCCCCCCCCCCACCCCCCCCCCCCCCCACCCCCCCCCCCCCCCACCCCCCCCCCCCCCCACCCCCCCCCCCCCCCACCCCCCCCCCCCCCCACCCCCCCCCCCCCCCACCCCCCCCCCCCCCCACCCCCCCCCCCCCCCACCCCCCCCCCCCCCCACCCCCCCCCCCCCCCACCCCCCCCCCCCCCCACCCCCCCCCCCCCCCACCCCCCCCCCCCCCCACCCCCCCCCCCCCCCACCCCCCCCCCCCCCCACCCCCCCCCCCCCCCACCCCCCCCCCCCCCCACCCCCCCCCCCCCCCACCCCCCCCCCCCCCCACCCCCCCCCCCCCCCACCCCCCCCCCCCCCCACCCCCCCCCCCCCCCACCCCCCCCCCCCCCCACCCCCCCCCCCCCCCACCCCCCCCCCCCCCCACCCCCCCCCCCCCCCACCCCCCCCCCCCCCCACCCCCCCCCCCCCCCACCCCCCCCCCCCCCCACCCCCCCCCCCCCCCACCCCCCCCCCCCCCCACCCCCCCCCCCCCCCACCCCCCCCCCCCCCCACCCCCCCCCCCCCCCACCCCCCCCCCCCCCCACCCCCCCCCCCCCCCACCCCCCCCCCCCCCCACCCCCCCCCCCCCCCACCCCCCCCCCCCCCCACCCCCCCCCCCCCCCACCCCCCCCCCCCCCCACCCCCCCCCCCCCCCACCCCCCCCCCCCCCCACCCCCCCCCCCCCCCACCCCCCCCCCCCCCCACCCCCCCCCCCCCCCACCCCCCCCCCCCCCCACCCCCCCCCCCCCCCACCCCCCCCCCCCCCCACCCCCCCCCCCCCCCACCCCCCCCCCCCCCCACCCCCCCCCCCCCCCACCCCCCCCCCCCCCCACCCCCCCCCCCCCCCACCCCCCCCCCCCCCCACCCCCCCCCCCCCCCACCCCCCCCCCCCCCCACCCCCCCCCCCCCCCACCCCCCCCCCCCCCCACCCCCCCCCCCCCCCACCCCCCCCCCCCCCCACCCCCCCCCCCCCCCACCCCCCCCCCCCCCCACCCCCCCCCCCCCCCACCCCCCCCCCCCCCCACCCCCCCCCCCCCCCACCCCCCCCCCCCCCCACCCCCCCCCCCCCCCACCCCCCCCCCCCCCCACCCCCCCCCCCCCCCACCCCCCCCCCCCCCCACCCCCCCCCCCCCCCACCCCCCCCCCCCCCCACCCCCCCCCCCCCCCACCCCCCCCCCCCCCCACCCCCCCCCCCCCCCACCCCCCCCCCCCCCCACCCCCCCCCCCCCCCACCCCCCCCCCCCCCCACCCCCCCCCCCCCCCACCCCCCCCCCCCCCCACCCCCCCCCCCCCCCACCCCCCCCCCCCCCCACCCCCCCCCCCCCCCACCCCCCCCCCCCCCCACCCCCCCCCCCCCCCACCCCCCCCCCCCCCCACCCCCCCCCCCCCCCACCCCCCCCCCCCCCCACCCCCCCCCCCCCCCACCCCCCCCCCCAGGAGCCGCCTCTCCTGCGGGGGCCTCTGCTTGGCCTGCTCGCACGCTTGCGTGTGAACGGGCTTGCGCCCCCACGCCGGCAGAACTCTTGGCGGCGTGGGGGCGCATGGCGGCCGTGCGGAAACGGCCTCACTGTGGTGATTTAAGACAGTAAGCAACGAGGGTCTCTCAGTGTGGAATTCCACAACAGCCCAAGATGCCTATCAAGAATATGGGGCAGTATGCATGATTCTTCATTTGCCTTTTTATCCTCCCAACAACAATGTATTATATCCATTTCCTGTCTTCATTTTGAAAAGTGTCTAAAAATATCATTCCTTGTGTTTTGGAGAGCCATTGTTTCTTCACTTCGAGCAACACTTTTAGAATGAATATCAAATTAAATTTTAATATATTATTTCTGTGTAAAGTATCTGAGTACCAGTTAGTAGAGGAGAGGCCCGATATGTTTTATTACTACAGTTGTCATCATTTTCCTTCACTGGCGTCTCTTACTTTCCAAAACCCATTCTAGTAGAAGGAGGTGTCATTGCTGGCAGAAGAACACACCATGTCATCTCCCAGAATCTTGTATGATATGTTCCAGTGATCCAGTCTGCTCTCTGATGGAATTGATTGCCTCCCATCTTGTTATGAACAGGACCTCAATGAACAGCACGTCACACATAGATAGCAAGTGTACCATGCTACTACATTTTAAAATATCAACTTCAAGTGAAATCCTATTGTCAACAGTACAGAGTTTATCAGTGACAAAGATCCAAAACATAGAGCTTATCTTTCCATAATCCTAACTCCACTCTAAAAGCTGAATGTTATCTTTCCCAGCCTTCCCATATCTTTCTATCCATGAGTTTGTCTTTGTTGTTCTAATGCTACATGACCCATGTGCAATCGATTCCGCTTAATCCTCCTGTCTAGCACCTCCTGCTGTTTTGCCACAATCCCCACCTCCCCTCATAGATCTGCTCCTGGTATTAGGCATTCCAGGTATTAATCTTTCCAGAGTTTTGCTAGCACCCCCCACTTCCACCTACAATCATTCTTCACGGTATATATACCTTTTTATAATATTATATCTCAGTTCTTTCTACTCAGGGCTGGCTTATCAGTGGGCATCAGCCTGTATTTAAAGATGCACAGTATACCAAGAACTGAGCCAAAAATACAGGGAAAAGTTAATACAGCTCGTACATTTGCACAATGCATCTTCAAATCAAATACACAAAAGTAGATTATAAGTGTAAATGTTTAAAATAAAACTCATTTTGCATGGTGCAAATGCAAATTTTTTTTGGTTAATAAAAGTGGAGAATTGAGCAGAAGAAAAGGAGGCTCTGTACATGAACTCAACTGCCTGTTATTTTCCTGAGTTTTATTTTGAAGCACAGCTTAAACTGGGGAAATTAAGACAGTGATAAAGGCCAAATTGACAAGTTACATCTGAATTGTGAAAGGGAAACAGAAAATAGATAATTTTAAAGAAGAAAGGAAGTTAGTTCTACAGTATTGGAATCAATCTACAAGACAAATAATAAATAATTCTAATTGTTTTGCATCAAGGAACATGTGTTAGAATTTGGATGAACAATATAAGTAGATATGTACTAAAATGTGAGAAGGTTTTTATAATTTCTCAATATTATAATGGCGCTCTAAGTTTAGAAATGATTTTGGACATTTTTTTCAGAATTCTATTGTGTCGTTTCTATTTTTTATTTTTTAACAGATAGAAATTAACAAAACAGCAAAAAGGAACTGGAATCAAATCACAGTTTCTGTTATAAAGATTAAGAGACAAAACCAAACTCTACATATAATATTATATAGAAATCAAAACAATTACCAATGATCGCTATTCTTAATATAAATTCTAATATTCCAAAGTATATAAAACACTCATTGTATTATACCTTGTATTATTACTTTATGGTTTTTTTTCTCATAAAATAAAATTGTATTGACATATTATTATAATTTTTTCATAATGTGATTAATTTGTATTGTTGAAGGCTTTCATGGCAGGAATCAACTGGCTATTGTGGGTTACCTGGGCTGTGTGGTCGCGGTCTGGGAGTTTTAGCTACTAACGTTTCACCTGCATCAATGGCTAGCAACTTAAGAGGTATGTCATTAGTAAGGAGCAAAAACTACCAGACCACAGCCGCACAGCCTGGAGAACCCACAACAGTCAGCTGATTAATCTTTTGTCTGTTGTCCTTTAAACTCTTTTTCAATCATGACTACATATATCATCAAGGTTAATGATAATTTGTATACTTCATTTCAACAAAATTCTATTGTGTTCTTGATAACTCCACTGTTACCCTAAGCTAGGAGTTGTTATTCACATCATATGGGAAAGTGCGTAAACTTACATGCAAACCTGTCCTTTTTTCCCCCTTTCCCCTCCTTCTACCAACTTCTATATATAGCTGCTCACTGTGTTCCATGCAAGGTTCATTCTTTTAACACCAGGACATGTTGTACTGGATGACATTTTAAATAATTTGTCAGCTCACCTTGATCTCAACTCACAAGATTCTACAATTGCAGTCTGAACAGGAACCAACATGCACAAATATACCAGCTGTTCATCATATCCACTAAGGTTCTCATAGCCATAGCCAGAGGTAAGACCACAGAACTTGGGAGGAGGTGACATAACTCAGTAGTAGCATAACTGTGTTGCACGCAGGAGGTCCCAGGGTCACTCCTGATATTGAAAGGATCTCAGTTGTGAAAGCTCCTTCTCCCATGAGATACTAGAAGCTGGTCTCCTGAAGAGCTGTTGCCAGTCAAAGGAGACAGGATGGAATGAGATGGCCCAACGATTGGACTTGATAGAGGCAAAATCGTGTGTTACCAAGCTGTGGGTACCAGCAACAGTTGCCCCAGTGCAATAATACAAGGCAGTAGATCAATCCAGGGCCTTGATGGGTGCATCCAAGGTCTCTAGAGATGGCAGCCACCTGTGGGCATTTTGTTTGAAGTGAGATATTGGGGCTGAGACTCTTTCAGTTTTCCAGCTATTGCAAACACACACGTATCTCCAAATAACCCACATACTGAGCTCTCTCACAGTAAATCATAAAACAGAAATCAAATACTAATTTGACCGATATCTAAGGATTTGTTGTTTGCTAGCTCCTTGATTCAAAGTGGCCTAGCAGTGACTCCCGGGTAGGCGCCCAGTGCTAGAAGACCCTCCTCTTCCTTCTTGCCAACTCCCTATATCCACTCTGATCAGAATCTTCTCTGCAGTCCATTCACATTCCCTGCCTGAATCCAACTTCTATTCTATTAATGATACAGAGGAAGAAAGGTTAGTGAGGACAGCTGGGAGGAAAGACTTGTTTATTATGACGCTCCAAATGGCTTGGCTGTGGAAGCTAAACAATTCCAAACTGTGCTTTGCAAAGCTTTGTAATTAACAGTACAATGGAACAAAGGTATGGAAAGCAACCTCGTTAGCATGTCCCTATTTTCATTCACAATGTAATATTCAGGGTTTAATTTTACACTCTTGCTGCGAGGTATACGCCCCAGTGGAGGTGGGGGTGGGGACTGTTCTCTCCCAATGACACTGAAGCATGGCTTACATCTCAAAGCATTTGCTGGTGGGGGTAAGAACTGGTCTGGCAGTTCACAAGGGATTAACTTTTTTTTAGGAAAACCACTGCATCAGAATCACTGCATCAGACAGATTATCTACTCCAATTTGCACAGCCTAAAACAACTCATTAGAGGTTGCTTGAATGCAGAAGCAGATTAACCCATTTAGGTATCCTGAAGCTAAGAGCACCCCTTGGTGAAGAACGGCCCCCTCCTTGTCCAGCTCAGTTAAAATCCCTCCGTCCACCTCAAATTCCACTAGGATTGTGCATTGTTGCTTCCTAAAACAGCAGACTAAGAGATGTGAAGTGGGAAGGAAGACAGGAAGAATCAGACTGGAATATCTGCTGCTTCCAGTGCTGCTTCATGTGTTATCTATTTGTTTGGAGGACCCATGAAAACTGTTTCTGTGCAATGAAACCTAGACAGCAGGATACGACGTCTGCAGCAGCTTAAACCAAAAGCAGTACGCTTCTGGGCAATGGCTGACATGGTATGAAGGCATTCCAAGCAACTGAGCTAGCTCTCATGGTAAAAGCAATACAAGCATTACATTCCACTGTCTCTATTGACTGTCTCAGTGGGAAGCCGTTTTTTTGGGAACCTTCAGATGCAATGTACAACATAGGAACTATCCCACAGTCAATATGGATCACCACTGGAAAGAAATTACCATCTGGCTAGACAAACAGTGATCCTCTCAGCTTTTTTTACCTCAAATAAGTGTGGGTCAACCTACACAAAGACATGTAGAGACAGAGAAAGTTGCTCTGCATATCTGCAGTGCAGAAGGTTTGAATCTGTGGAGCACTGATTCAGAATGCAATCAGTTGATCCATGGGAAGGAAGGATGAGACTGGCCTTATCTCCTGGGCAGGTGTCTGGATTTTCAGGTCAACAGACCCCAACGAACACCTGGAGCAGGGGTCTCCAACCTATGGTACTCCATATGTTCATGGACTACTATTCCCATCAGTCCTGCTAACATGGCCAATTGGAGAGCTGATGGGAATTGTAGTCCATGAACATCCAGGGGAGCCACACATTGGAAACCTGGCCTATAGCCTAACTCAAAAGAGACATCTGCAGAGAAAGATGCTGCCACTAGGGCCTTGGCATTCCAGCATGGATCCCAATATCTCAGCTTAAGAGGTCATCCCTGCCTCAGGTAATGAAAGATGCTGGATCCCCATCTAGAACATCGACCATGGAAGGTGGCTCAGTCTTACATTCTGCCTCATGCTTCATGTCAGAGACTGGTGTTTACAGATCAGACTCCTGGACCTAGGCATCTTCCAGTGTCCTTTATAAGAAGTCTGTGTTACCTCAGAACCAGAAGTGGAGGGGGGAACTCATCCTGTGTCCTCTCTGCCCCATGCTCGGCTTCTCATCAGCCTAGCAGAGAGGGCCAGGGACATCCTCTTTGGTCTGGTGCTGTCGCTTTTAAAGGAATCACAGTGCCCCACCCATACAGCAAGTCCAAGGGAACTACCACAAGTAAGTGTATTACCACAAAACATCAGATGAGGGAGTGTGTTTATCCCTTGGCCATATCCAGGCCACTGAGAGGCAGGCACTTGTCATCCCTGTTTGCCAAACTGGGTAAGTGTGGGGGTGGGCTCCCTGGTCCCAGACAGGATACCCAGAATCATCTTTTGCATCCTAGAAACAAATCTGAATGGAAGTCAAAATCACAAAGAAGAGCTGCTGCTTGCAAAATAGGGCTGTCCTCTAAGTAGAACTGGACACATTACTGTGCCTGGTGGAAGTAAAACAACAAGGCCTTCAATGTGTGCCTCAATCTTGTTGATGCAGCATGGCCATCTACTCCTTCTTGGCTGAGCACTAGATCCTTGGCTGAATAGTGTTAACTGTTATCTCAAGAGAAAAATGGACAAGAAGTTGAATGGATCACTGATTTTTTTTAAAAAAAGATAAGCATTCATGGGGATGCCCAGTTTAGATAGAGGCAGTGAGGTTTCACTCTTTCCTCTAAAGCCATTTTTCCAACTTAGTGCATCAGAACTTCTGTATGTTCCACTGTAGGATAACATAGGTTGACAGGTCCTCAACTACTCATTAAGATCATTTTATAATCCAATATTGCTTCTTGAATTGCTGGACAGCTTCTTTGCCTCACTGCTAAGATGTGGACTTCAAGTCACACAGATTCAACTTTGGCAAAAATTGGATAATGGCCTTTTCAGCCATTCTAACTCTATGTTTGAATCCAGTGGTCCTCCTCTAGAGAAACAGTCTGAATCATAAGAACATAAGAACAAGCCAGCTGGATCAGACCAGAGTCCATCTAGTCCAGCTCTCTGCTACTCGCAGTGGCCCACCAGGTGCCTTTGGGAGCTCACATGCAGGAGGTGAAAGCAATGGCCTTCTGCGGCTGTTGCTCCCGAGCACCTGGTCTGTTAAGGCATTTGCAATCTCAGATCAAAGAGGATCAAGATTGGTAGATCAAAGATTGGTAGATCAAAGATCAAGATTGGTAGATCTCAGATCAAAGAGGATCAAGATCAGATGGGACATCAACCTGGCCCAAGTTCTGTTCCTTAATATGCACTTCCACTGCTTTCTCCATATGACTCACAAGTAAGGGAATCTAACTGTGGTGTGAACAGCAGCAAGAGTTCTGGCCAGAACACATCCGCCAACTGCTTCAGCATTACTGTGGACTCGTGGATCATTTCCATGCATGCCACATGAACAGCAATAAGGGCTGTGTGATGGCCTCGGAGGGCTGCAGGGTAACCAATCTCAGATAATGCAAGGATTAGCAAGGAAGAGACCTGGGGAATAAACCTGGGGAAGACTGACCAAAGACATGAAGACAGACTACAAGATGCTGATGGTTGTGTTCACAGCAGCAGTCAAAGGTTAGGATATCCCATTGGGCTTGAGGCATGGGTGGAACTGAGGGTCAAGAGGGCCAAAGGGGTCAGACCCTAACCTGAGGAGGTGAGCATAGTTTTTGGCCACACCCTTAAGACAGTGGCTGGGCAAAGATGGGAGTGGCTGGAGACAGAGGAGTGAGAGCAGATGGAGTTACAGTGACCCTGGAAGTGCTGTTAACTGCCCTGGGGAATTGATGGCTCTACACACTTTCCTGAGGCCACTAAGTGAGTGTGTTCTTCAGCTGTTGCCTGTGGGCAACCAAGCATGGAACCAAGCATGGAACCAAGCATGGAACCGCACCACCAGCCAGTGTATTCCACATGACAGCTCAGCAAGCACCTCATCAAACCACATCTGCTGCAGCCCCAGGTTGTTATGCTCTACATACACATCGCTTGATTTTTGTTGGCCAGTGAAGTAAGGATTAGGCAGATGGGTGTGAACAGCTGCAGACCCAATAAGTGAAGAGACTGGACAAAGTTTTTATTGCCTTTCTCAGCAAAGAGGCAGAGGTTAAAGTGCCCCCCTGCCTGCATCTAAGTTCACAGTGGAGATTCAGTGAGAGAAGCCACTACTGATGGTTCTTCATCCCTTGGCTAATTAACAATAAACCTCTGTGTGTAAAGTACCATCAAGTCACAGCTAACTTATGGCCACCCTGTAGAGTTTTCAAGACAAGAGCATAACAGAGTTGGTTTGCCATTGCCTTCCTCTGCATGGAAACCCTGGACTTCCTTGGTGGTCTCCTATTCAAATATTAACCAGGACTGGCTACTAACCAGCTTCTGAGATCTGATGAGATCAAGCTAGTCTGGGCTATTCAGGTCATGGCAATTCAAAATATGATCCTTGTTATTTGGCCTGGGAACACAGCTATTGGGAGGGGGGAGTTCAACATAAGAAATCAGTGTTATCAACACAGGAAGGGATATGTGGACTGTCTTGGTTTCCACTAAAATAAACACACTAGATAAACTAGTTTCTTGTATTGTCGAAGGCTTTCACGGCTGGAATCACTTGGGTGCTAGAACACGGCCATACAGCCCGGAAACCACACAGCACCCAAACTAGTTTCTTGTTGCCAAGGGCCTCCATTTGGTTCATATTTCCCCTCCACACACTGCTGGGATCAGTTTTTTGTCACATCATGCCATTAAACAGTGTTTCTGGCCATTTTCAAGACAAAGGGCAGGAAGCCAGTATAAGGAGTTGGACAGTGTCTTTTTTGATCATACTAAGTGGAGTGGAATAAGGTATCCCAGAGAGATAGTTTATCTCCTCTATTACCTGAACATCAGATTGTTAATTAAGGACTCTCAATGATTTATTAGTGTGCATTTAGCCACAAACAAGAACCTGCCACATGAGCATTTGCCAGAGGTCTTCTCTCACCAATTTTCCTGCCTGAGATTTGCCATCCTAATAATTAATGTGTTAAAATCGTACAGTAAAGCTCCACTCTCCTGATCAGACCAAGGTGGCTTCCCAAGACACCCTGCCCACCTGGATACCCTTCCTATTCTACTTTATTTGGAAGTTTTTCCAGGATCCATGATTACCCCTTCACTCAGCTAGGACACATACCCGAATCCCCCATCTCACCATTCATTCCTTTTTCCATGATTGGGGAGGGAAAAAATTCCTTTATGGAGTTGCTAGCTATCTTCTAACTGGGCCAGACTCAGGTCCCAGTGTATGTTTTGCCTGTTCAAGACTATCTCTGACCTTTGAACAGGAGGGCCTGTCCTCCATCTCATCCTGTTGGGTTATTTGTTGCCCCGCTGTTCTGACCCCTGCCTACGGCATTGCCTGTTCAATTGAACCTGCATCAAAAGAATTTTAAAAAATCAACCAAAAGCTGTCATCTTTGATTTTCCCTTGCTTTTTATCTTTCATGATGTCTGTTAATCACACTGTCATCAGCACCCAATATATTTGAAAAGGCATAGTTCCTATAGAAATCAAATGAAAAAAATCCACTATTTTAGTCTGTGATTGATGTACTAATCACCCCAATTAAGCATACAATGATTTCAGCCCTAATGTATATGCCTAACACCAAATGTAAAAATCATTCAATCTGTAATAATTGATGGTAGTCAAAAAACTACAAGAAGGTGTCACGAAACCAGCCAAGCCAGGTCAAAAGCAACAGGCTAGAAAACTTATGGATGAGTGTTACTTGACTGAATTTGGCTAACATATTGAATCACATAAAAGAGGCAACATTTCAGTGACTGAGAAAGAAAGTTCTTTCTCCATGTGCAAAAAATATCTGTAGATTGAAAGAAAGCTCAGAGGGATGATGGAGATTTATGAACACTAGAATTTGCTTCGATCCCATTTCAATAGAAGTGCTACAATATAGCTCTCTGCCAATCACCCAAGCCGAATTCTTCTAGCAAAATGTTCTCAGTATCAAAGGTTTTACACCTTCAAGAGCTTCTGGTTCAAAGGTTATATATTCCCAAGTGCATGCTCAAGCGGAAAAATACATAAAACTTCCATTATCACAAGAGTGCCCCAAACATCACAAAAGATATAGCTGGCCAATATCCATAATCACACATTGCATTTATAAATGGAAAGTAAGCATGCAAGAATGACTGCAACAAATCATATGAAGATTAAAAATAATATGTGTGTCACCCCCCAACACCCAACACATCTCGGTCACCTGGGTTCAGGACACATTGACTCTATCATCCTGGATTCAGCTATTCATGTAAATCATGCTGAAAAAGTTAAACAGCAGATGAGAGTTTGGATCTGTTGCTTGGGGGTTGTG
Source organism: Sphaerodactylus townsendi (assembly GCF_021028975.2). Taxonomy (NCBI): domain Eukaryota; kingdom Metazoa; phylum Chordata; class Lepidosauria; order Squamata; family Sphaerodactylidae; genus Sphaerodactylus; species Sphaerodactylus townsendi. The sequence continues at coordinate 39,831,796 of NC_059430.1, read as the reverse complement.
GGATAACTACTGTTTGTATCAGGGATTAAATAACACTTCAGGGGTCACAGTTAGAATCTTCAACAAACCTATCCATTAGTCATGAAGCAATCTGGCACATCAGAAGCAACTATCAAGAAGCAACTATCTATCATCTTTCTTTTCCTTTCATAATGTGATATGTAGATTGAGAGCTAGCTACACCATAAAGTTGTATGTATCCCTTACATAGAAAGCTAATGTGAGAAACTTCATTTATGGACAGATAACAATGATTTCTGACAGCTGGGACCATATTTACATAGTCAGCATATGCAGTTATTTTTTACAATTGGTTTAAAGAGGTTTTCTGTAAATTAGCATTCTCAATAGATTTAAATACAGGATGTCTCCTCCTCACTTTGGCGAGGCATGTTCAGTTGTAGTCTGTATAACCTGTCACGAGTTGTTGTAATAATGCAGTTGGCATAGTAACGACATTACAGAAATATTAACTAATAACAATATTAAGCGTATCTTCATACAAGAAATAAGATGCCCTTTGAAAACAGCTGTTTTCTCTTTGATGGCAGACAATCATTTTCATTTCTGTGAAAAGAACAGGGCAGCCCAGCATTTACATAAGCAAGTCCTCACACATTAACCATATGAGAGAACTCTCACTGAGTGTGGTAGGAGTAATTTTCAACCAGTTGAATCTGAGCAGAAAATGATCACATATCTACATGGGACTGTACATAAGGGAAGCTAGCTTACGTGAATGTTTGATTGACCAAACATATTAAGTAGCGAAAAAATAACATCACTTCCTTCATAGGAGCAGCAAAAATAGCAAGCATGCACGTTCTCAAGTAAAATGAAAAAGCTACCCAAAGAAAATTCTCAGGTTTAATCCTGCAAATGGTCCTTTATTCTGAAGCCACCTTGAGTCTAAGGAGATAAGGTAGGATAGAAATGGTTTAAATAAGTTTCTTCCCCCTGCTTCTGCCTTGTTTCTCCTCTTTGAGTCTCCTACAGGAGAGAAAGGGGGGATATAAATCCAAACTCTTCTTCTTCAAACTCTTCTTAAATCTTGGGTTTCAGAAGCTGGCCATCTCTCTTTTTTCATATAAACCAGTAAAATCTCTATTTTGTGCCAGTTACTAGCTCCATGTATCTCGCATCTCTCTTTCACACAAGCGAAGAAGAAAGCTTGTTAATTTGGCAGCCACAGGTAGCTGATGCCCTTTGGCTAGCTCCTCTCCTGTTTCAAAAGCACTTGGTTTTGCTGTCAAAAGCTTGGAGGGTGGATTTTGATTCCACTGGAGAAAACTAGTCTCAGATGGCAACGGAAAGCTACACTTCTTAATGAGGAGGAAAAGGAACTTGGTGGTATGGAAGGCACAAGAAAAGTGCTTCAGAGAGTGGCTGGAGAAAGGGCATCTTTCACACAATAGTTTGTACTTTCTTGTGACAGACTCCTGATTTTTCACCCGCCTGGGAGACATTTTATCATTTGACCGCTCTATAAGGACAACAGCAGACTATGGCTTCTTCCAGACAGGGGTGCAAAGATACATGCCTGCAACAGCCACAAGGAGTATGGGAAATAAATGGCACCCACAGAGCTGCCACTCAGTCACCCCACTTTCTATTCCTCCCTATTGTCCTTCCATATTATGCAGGGCCCCAACACAATCTGCAACTGAAGGTTGCCAGCTGTAAGTTGGAAAATTTCTAGAGATTTTGGGGGTGAAACCAGGGAAGGGTGGGGTTGGTAGGGAGGGATTTAAGTGGGGTCTAATGCCAAACAGACCACCTTCTAAAGTGGCCATTTTCTCAAAGCAAACCAATGTCTATCACTTGGCGATCACTTGTAATAGCAAGAGATCTCCAGCTACCACCTGGAGGTGGGCAACCCTACTGCAGAGGTGTCCAACTCTGGTGCTTCAGATGTTCATGGACTACAATTCCCATCTGCCCCTGGGCAGGGGCTGATGGGAATTGTAGTCTGTGAACATTTGAAGCACCAGAGTTGAACACCCCTGCTCTACTGCAACCCCTCCTATAAAGGGCTTCCTTTCTTTTTCCCAGCGATATTCAGTAAAGAGACAAAAGAACCAGCAGTGGGATTCAAACAATTTAACAACCGGTTCTGGTGGTGGAATTCACATAATTTAACAACTGGTTGTTTACAAGCGCCATTTTAGCAACCGGTTCTGCTGAAGTGGTGCGAACCTGCTGAATCCCACCACCTTTTCAAAGGGGGGAAGGGGAGAAAAGGCAATGCTGACCCTCCCTCTCATGGTCACAGTGAATGAGCATTCTGATGGATGATTCAACTGCAACCACCCTGGAAGTTCCCCTTTACTTCAAAGAAAACGAAGTAAGAGAAGGGAAAAACAAGGGCCCACATGAGACATAACATCATCTCGGCGGTTTCCTTTACATTATCTGCCATTGGTACTTTGAAGTCAGGTTCACCCAATAAAATTCCTTCCTCAAGTACTCATTTATGTGGATTAATGCAATGTTTGATCACTGGGTATGGGAAACTTTTTCCAACCAGAGCACAAGATAACATGGAATTCACACTGATGCATGCGGGAAACTATCAGGACTGTGCATATATGCAGAAAACGTGTTGTGTGCCCCAAGTGTATTAACTTACAGAAGATGAATATCAGCACTGTGGCTTATTACAAGGATCTATTGCCTTATGACCTAAGCCCCATCTTGCTTGTTTCCCAGACAAAACAGGAGCTCGTTGCTCCATCCACGAGAAGACAGGGCAGGCAGATGGCATTTGAATTTTTCAGCAGAGTCCAGCATAAGACAGTGGGTGTCTGGGTTGGAAAATTCAGCAGGCACCTCTCCCCCTTCACTTAACATTGCATGCTTTGAAGTTCTGTCTTGGAAGCAGCATTTAAATCGGAGACTGTATTCATTTCAAAGGAATCTGTAGAGGACAACTGTCTGAGGAATTGTGCTCCAAGAGTCAGATCTGTCAGTCTTCCATTCTGTGGCCCTTAACGCTAACAAAACCCACAGCCTGGGTAGGAAGTAGGGTAGTGCCAAAATCCCCAGCAGACTTTTCTGCTTTACGTGGATGCAGCTTGGGAGCTTATTAATGAAACAGCAGATAGGAACTGTGAGATATTTCACTTGCACTTCTCATGAGCTTTATCTCTTACTCCACAAAGACCCCTGTGATACCTTGGTTTGGAACAGGCTGATGATTAATGGAAAGGACAAGATGTGAGAACCACCACACAAATAGTAAACTGCAGTACAGACAAGCCCTCAGTTTCCCTTTTACTGCTCCTGACTACACCGAGCAATTAATCTCCTTCCAAAAGATTTATAAGTGCCACACGTTTGCAGATTCTCATCCCGTCCTTTCACTTTGCCAGGCTACGCATATTTAATTCTTAATCCTTTGTTGTAAACAATCTTTCAAGACCACCGGTCATCTGCATTCTTTTTTTATATTAGCCACTTTATATTAGCACACTATATTCAGACACAGGTAGGAAAGAAAGAAAGAAAGAAAGAAAGAAAGAAAGAAAGAAAGAAAGAAAGAAAGAAAGAAAGAAAGAAAGAAAGAAAGAAAGAAAGAAAGAAAGAAAGAAAGAAAGAAAGAAAGAAAGAAAGAAAGAAAGAAAGAAAGAAAGAAAGAAAGAAAGAAAGAAAGAAAGAAAGAAAGAAAAGTTTGGAACTGGTCTCATACTTCTTCCTACATTTCTGTCTCACTATATTTGCTTTTGAATACAAATATCACATGTCCAACATTATTTATAATTACTTTACTTCCTATCCCCCCAATCAACGTTTAAACACAGCAGTGGCTTACTTTTTCTTTCTTAGTTTTTTAAAGAGGTGAATCTCATCATGTTATTTTTCTATCCACATGTCAAATCTCTGCGGTTCTCATTGTATCATTTCTGTACCCTTGCTGGTATTCGAAAACCTTCCAATTTATTATCATCTGCAAATTTCATTAACATGCTATTTACTCCTTCCAGATCATTAATGAAGATGTTAAATGGGGACCTGAGCACAGGAGGAGGAGAGTCTGGCAGCTCCCAGGAGGGGAGGGATTGTAGCTGTCCTCTCTATTGGGAGCCTCAGGCCGAGTTCTTTAGCACTGGCAAGAGAGAGAGGGCTGGATAATAAATACTTGCCTCTTCCCAATATTCCTTCTCACTACCTGTTTTCAAGGGGGGGGGGAGGTTACGGGTGGGGGGAGTTGCCCAGGCAGGTGATTAAGGTATGACTGTTCATTTGTACAACACTTATTTTTGTAAAAAAAAACCCACATCTTTTTTCTTACTGTACAATAATTTTTGACTGCATATATCACTAACAGTGATGTTTTTAATTTGTCATCCCATATAAAGGACAACAGCTTTTTCACTAAATCTTGTCCAATTCTCCTCCTTACTACAGAGCAAGTCCTACATATCTGTTGTTCCTGCAGGTCCCATGATCCTCAGTGTAGCCAATATGGTGACTGAAGAGGACTTCCTTTTCAATGGTGCAAAAGCTGCTTAAATCTAAGCCAATGTGCTTCTGTCAGGGTGTGTTAGACCTATTTGAAATCAGAGACTCAGATTTGCCCAGCATCGGTGGTCTTAACCATGGGGCATCAGGAGCAGCTGCCATGGATTCTGGGCTGGAGAACTCAGAAACTACCCACAACCACACTCCTCCAACAGAGGGAGAAAGAAGCCACTGCCCTGTGATCATACTCCCTGTGGGGCTTGAACAGTGACTAGCCACCACTAAACTAACCACCACCAAACTGACCAACCCCCATTAAAAAGTCAAGGTTGCAATTGGTAAAAGCAACTTGATTCACATTTTGTTTTCATAACCATGAGAGACATGTGGTCAGAACAGTCTTCTTGCCAATTGAAAGCCAAGCATCATCAGCACTTCATGCTTGGGAGAACTTGCCATCCAATTCTTGCATTGTGGAGGAGGATTTCTCTCCCCACCCACCTCCTTTTTTCAGCTGTAGCCATTGAGTCCTCTTATTCGTTTTCAAAAAGGGATTTTGCTTTTTAGAGAAATCAATGCACTATTTGTAACTTCAGCCCTTGCAGTTATGTTATACAACACAGGGTTGTGCTCTAGCAAGGGGATAAGAAGGTTTGGGAAGACATTTTCTGCCTCTGTCAACAGAGTGAAATTTTAAAAGTTGCAGAACCTTCCTTCCTGCCCCTCCCCCTTTCAATTTCTCTTTAAGCAAAATGAAATTGATTAGAAACAAGTTCCAGATTCCTAAAAAAAAAAAAAGAGGAGGAAGAGAAATGGATTATTGGATTTTAGCAACAGAAATTGGAAAAAAATGAAATTAAGAACACTTCGTAATAATGGTATCCAGAACTAAGCTTTCATACCTATTCAGTACCACGACCATCACCTTCCATGGCAGCCAGACGTGGCACAGAGCACCGCGTCAGCGCTCCTGCACCCCCACCACCTCCACTGGTGTAGCCAGGTGTTCCAGAGGCATGGCCAGGCGTGGAACCAACAGTAGTCAGCTTCCACATGGTCTTTGCCTGTTGGAATACCAGCACTGAAAACTTGGGCTCCATAGAGCCCTGTGTAGGGCTTTTCAGCAACAGGGAGACTTTTTCTGTTTTTTGCCTCCCCACACCACCAAGAACCCTCTTGGAGGCAGTGGGTCAGCGCCCAAGCAGCACTGCATCCCATCGTCAGGGACTATGGATGGTCCTGCCTATCCATAAATAGTTATGTATTCTTTTCATAACATCAATTGTTTCCTATGTCACATTTCTTTGATTTGGATTAATAATCCAGTCTGGCAATCAGACTAGAGCAGTGGCTTGACAGTACAATTTAAATTTTGGTACAGATAAACCTCCTCTTTTTCTCTTCTTTGGTAATATTTTAAATCTTGCTCTTCACTTCTTTCTACTCCATATAAAATTGTTTATTGTTCTCTGCTATTTTAAAAATATTTTCATCGATATAAATTGGTAACGTTAGAAATAAAAAAATCAATTTTGCTAATATATTCATTTTAAATGCATTCCTAACCAAGAAATTCTTAACTATTCCCATATTGAAGATCTTCTATTATATTCGCCCTAACGTTTTTATAATTAACTTTGTAGAGATTATCATTTTATCATGTTACTTATATTCCCAAATATTTTTGTTGTTTTTAGTAACAATACATTCTGTTATTTTATTTGCCTCTTCTTCTGCTGCTTTACTTGCCATTAACAACATTATCTTTGTCTTGGAATAGTAAAAACATTTTGGAGCAAACAAATGATAAAGATTATAAGATTTTATAAAGTCTCTCTAGTAATCAGAAAATGTTATTTTGGGATCCCTTATGTAATATTTAATATAATCCCTTATTTAATATAATGGTGGTTAGATATTCTGTATGCTGTAGCTTTTACTATTTTATCATTTTCTTTTTTCTTTTTGATCTGTTTAATATAAATTTTAAAAAATTTACAAATTATTAAAATTTTAAAAATAACATTATCATTGTTTTCTTTTTATTCAAAAGGTTCCAAATCTATTTACTTGTTCCATGGTATATTTCAAAGAGGTATTTGATTTTATCAGTATTACAACATTCAGTTTATATTCTTCTTTATCTTTTTATATTGCAAAGATCCTTGCATTTTGTCTAATTTTTGTAGCTAATGTTTCCATTGCCAGAATAAATAATATTAGACATGCTTGTTGCATTCATTTTGCTACTGCAATTTTTTCCATTAAAGATCCATCTATTAATATATACTAGCTTGCTGTTTTGTATAAATACGTTGCATCCAGGTTAAAAATTCTGCTCCACAATTCGTATTTTGTGAGACTTTCATCAAAAATAACCAAGATATATTGTCAAAACCATGTCCAAAAACATAAATGCCATTTTTATCCTTTTCTCTTTGAATATCCAATTGCATTCAATAAATGTCTAATATTATATTTCATCTCTTTCCCTGGGGCAAATCCCATTTGATCTTCATAAAGTAACAACCCAGTCCAGAGGTCTGCAGCAGCCAGGGATGGCACTACTACCTCACCACCTCTCGAGGAGATCCAGATGGTGCAGGGAGGAAGGGGAACGAAAAAAAATCCCTGGCTTCTTAAAAGCCACCATTGCGGCAAACGAACTAATGCCACCCTTTTGGGTGGCAAAGATCCAACTCCTGGACTGGGGGCATTTGCAAGTCAAAAGCCCAGTGGAATCCTACTAACATCAGCTCCACCTCTGAGAATGTCACTAGCCCACCCCCCAGCTGTACCAAGTTTAGGCCAGCGCAGCTCTGAGGCCAGAGCCTGTTTTCAGGTCAGGTGCTGTGGAGCTCTGTGGCACCCACCCACCTCCCTGTTTGTCCTCCCCACCAAAGGAACTGATACTTACATGGGGGGGGGGCGCAAATGGGCTGGGGTGGCCCTGAAGCAGCTCCAAGAGCCATCCCCCCATCCCCCGGATTGGGCAGCCCATCTGTAATACATTTTCTTAGCCTTTCTGCCACATTTGTTATGAAGATTTAATAAATGAGATTGGTCTGTATGATTGTGGTAATAATAGGTCATTCCCCTCTTAACAGTTTTTAAACATTGTTTATAATTTTAAAGATGTTTCACATTTGTTAAACACCTGGGATGTATTTTGAATTAGAAGGCAGCTCATAAATAAATATTTCTAACACCACTAAGGCAGCATTTACAGAACTAATTGAGATAAATTTACCAGAGCCGCTGTTTCAGTCTAGAGTTTACCGTGTGCTAACAGCCCAGTCTTCCAAAGCGTATTTAAGAAATGAATGATTATTTTAGTAGAACACTTCGAGTTGTAGTTAACTCATGATGAAAGATAAGGGCTCATTCAAGACTGAGAACTCTTCCATAAATATTGATTAGAAAAAGAGGAGTAAGATATCTGCTTCTAACCTGATTGTAACCGGCTTCTACCCTGATTCTACCCTGATTCTAACCTGATTGTAGAAACAGAAGTGTGGCAGAAATTTATTAGCTACATAAAGCAAACTTGAGAATGTATGTAAAAGTAAGCTTCTAATAAGTGTCAGGGAGTTATACTTAATCCAACATCCTTCATTTTAAATGAGAAATTTGTCTAAAACCTTCCCTACATCAAGAAAATGGCAAATGCCAAAATAGATTTCACAAACCATGCAATGACTAACTTAGACCCAATTTTGGAAATATCATGCATGTTGGTGATGCAGGGAGTGTAAAGGAATTTTGGGCAATTCAGCCAGCAGCTGCACGCCAAGATCTTTTTCTCCCCCTTCACTCTAAGCATAGGTAGGACCATAGAAGATGGCTTGTTTTTTGCACTCATTCCCTGTAATGTGCATCTGTGGCCCCTTCCGCAAGTGCGGAATAATGCACTTTCAATATCCACTTTCGCAATTGTTGGCAAGTGGATTTTGCTATTTCATACAGGAAAATCTAGCAGCAACGTGCATTGAAAGTGGATTTAAAGTGCATTATTCTGCATGTGCAGAAGGGGCCTGAGATCCTAACATGCAGCCATTCCTTAGAAGAGAGGCCTATTCCTTAGTATTTTTTCCATATGAGCTCTTTTTTCTGAGCATGCACTGCTCCAAGGTGGAGTTGTTCAGTGGTGAATTCTGACAACAGGCTAGCTGATGCAGGGACCACCAAGTCTTAAAGGAGGCCTGAGTGGTTAACTACTCACATCAAGGAAGTCATAAAAGACAAAAAGACTTATTTTTTAAAGTGGAAGCTTTCCCCATTGAAGTGAACAGAAAGAGCACAGGTTCTGGCAAAACAAGCGGACGTTAATAATAAAGTGAACAAAAGTAGATTTGAGGAGCGTATAAACAAAAGCATTTACACAAACAATAAGCATTTCTTCAAATATATTGGCACCAAGAAATTGACTAAGGAAGCTCTCAGGCCTTTGGATGACACAGAAATAAAAGGATTGCTTTAGGAACATGGGGAGGTGCCAGAGAAATTGAGTGAATTCTTTCCAACTGTTTTCACTATGAAAAATGTGGACCATATCTCTACACTGGAGCCACTATTTTGGGAAGGGTGTCTGAAGAACTGAGTCAAGTTGTAGTAATGACAGATAAAGTTCTAGGACAACAGGCAAATTGAAAACCTGCAAGTAGAGACAGCACATACCCAAGAGCTTTTAAGAACTTAAACATGAAATTGTTGATGGATTAACAAGAATGTATAACTTTTCACTAAAATTGGCCTCTGCACTAGATGACTGGAAATCACCAAATGCCACCCCAATTCTTTAAAAAGAGCTTCAGAAAGATCCTGGAAATTATAGGTCAATTAGGAGAAACTGTTATTTAAAAGAGAATTGTTAAGTACATTAAGAAACAAAGTTTGCTGAGAACACAATCTGCATGACTCCTGCTTCATTAACCTTTGGGAGTTCTTTGAGCAGGTTAACAAACACGTGGATAAGGATGACCTGGCAGGCATCATATACTTGGACTTCCAAAAGGCTCTTGACAAGATACCTCACCAAAGAGTAACCTTGAATGTTCATGGGCTAAGGGGAAAGGTCCTCTTATGGATTAAAAACTTGTTAAATGGCAGAAAGCAGAAATTAGAAACAAACTGTTCTTGAAATGGTGGGAAATGAGCAGAAGGGTCCCACAAGGATCTGTACTGGGGCCAGTGCTATTTAATGTCACAGAGATGAGGTCCATCAATGATTACTACTCATGGTAGCTGAATGGAGCCTCCATAAACAGAGGCAGCAGACTTCTGAATGCTAGGGATGGGAAGCAGCAGCAGGAAGGGTGTCGGTCTCTATGCCCCTCCAGGGCAACTGGTTGGTCACTGTGTGAAACAGGATGCTGGGCTGGATCTGATCTGATCCAGCAGGATGTACTTATGTTATATTCACAGGGGTCCAGAAAGCTGTCAGCGGGCAGACTGTCAAGGCCAGGCTGGGATTGCAGGCAGCCATATCCAAACACAGGCCGGGAAGATGCGCTCTTGATCTCAGAGTTCCAAGGTTAATGAATTGAGCTGAAGAAGCTGACGTGCGCATGTAGCAGGAGGAGGAGTTGCCCTATCGATTGGACAAGAGCAGGCAGTGAAGCCAGACGCGCTGCTTTTGATTCAGAGAAAAACATGAAAAAGGTTTTGCTCTTGCCTCTTGCTAAAAAGCTGCTGTACTTGCACATATCGCAGAGTTGGAAAGGCATTTTTTTGGAAGGAAACCCAATTTAGTGGGAAGCCCACCACTTTAGCCCGCTATAGCTTGCATAAAAACTCTTAATATGAGTCCTCAGAACAAGATGAAGGAAGGCCACTATTTCCTTTTTTCAAACAGAGAGCTTGTGGCTGAGAAAGTCAAATGAGGCACAGGAAGCACAAAAGAGAAGGCATTTTGAACTCTAGTCTCTTTGGACCAAGTCCACCTCACCTTCAGTAAACAGCCCATAACTTCTTTCTTCTTTGAGCTTATGCTGACATCTTCCAACTGAATTACCTACCACTCTTAGAAGGTGGAATTGCAACTTTTTCGCTTAATTATATGCAAAAGTGGGTAGAAATGCAAAGGTGAACACTGGGTGTAGCCGAAAACAGCAACCAGGGCAAGCACTACCACTCAACCTGCCCCAAAACTCCACATGGAGCTGAGAGGAGGGGGCGCCTGTTCAACACTGGGCTTGCTTGAGTCCAGCTTTAAACTGCAGGGTTCAGAGGTGGAGCTTGGAGGCAAAGCCAGCAGTATAAAGCGGGAACCTGTCAGACTGAGTGCTCAGTTCAAGGCTGGGACAGGCTCAAAGCCTGTTGTTTAAAACTCAACCCAGCTGGACCAAACACAGCAACAGAACTCCATCTGGAGTTTTGGGGGCAGGGGCAAGCCCAGATGAATGCTGGCCAGGCTGAGGGTTCAACTGCATGCCTGCCCTGAACTCCATGTGGAATTCAGGGGGTTGGTCTCAGTCGCATCCAGAGGCTACAGGCAATGGGCTGCTCCACTTGAGGAGTGGTGCCCAAGACATATGCCCTGCTTTGCCCCATCCTAGATATGCCACTGTGTGGACAGTACACATGATCTGATAGATCTCATGTGGGGCTTGAAAGAGCTGTTTGGTATCCTAATCCTGCAATGATCACTAGTAGCTCTAAGCCAGTGGTACCCACTCTATGGATCATACAGAGCCACATTTGCAATTCCCATAACCAAAAGACCCACACAGTTGCTCTATGCTCTGGTCGCTATCCAAACACAAACAAACAATAATATGTCAGTATACACTTAATTACCAGAGCCCCTCTGAGCAGATTGGGTTGTCTCACCTCACTATGGTACAGCCGTAGCTAGCCCTTGTATATCTGGAGTGAGAACACAGCCTTGGAAGTTCATGTTATGACAAGAAACAACATACAAGCTTCAGGTTGTCCAGTGCCCTATTAGTCTGGATGTTAGTTCCTTTCAAGTTTTACTCTAGGTCTGCAGGAGATGGGATAGCTAGAGCTTCTTTCCATGGTAGGTGTTCTTCTTGACAGGAATGTTTTCTTATGGGCTAGCATTCAGAAGTAGTATGGTCCATTCAATCACTTTATTTGGCTGCGTGCATTGATCTAGCCTTGTACACAGAACCCCAACAGTTCCCCACCTTGATGTAAATTACCACAGGCAAGTTGTGCTCTGTTTTAGAAATAAAACTCTTATTTTTATGTTGGACCCACAGCAATGACAAAATTATCCCATCTAATGAAATTACCTCTTTTCTGGAATAGGGGATGAGAAATGGTGCTCAGAAGGGCTACATGTGCTTCCTAAACCATTGAGTGAATAGGACCACTCTAAGCAAACTGCTCTCTATCAGCTTCCACTTTCAAGACACATAATAGGTATCATGATGGACCATCACATAAGGCCCAATGCAGTGATGGGATCCAAAAATTTTAGTAACAGGTTCCCATGGTGGTGGGATTCAAACTGTGGCGTAGCGCCAATGGGGCTGGGCGGGGCACGATGGGGTGGGGGCGGGCATTCTGGGGGTGGGGCATTCCTGGCCGGGGCTGTGGCAAGGACGCAGCCGCTGCACCAGTCCTTGGGCAGGAAACGAATGCATGCAGGCGCAGGCTGCCACGCACGCTAGTGCACCTCCTGCTAGACTGCTTCAAGTTCTGCCGCTACTGCTGAGAGGAGGGGCGTAACTAAGGCAAAAATCACATGGCAAAATCACCAATTAGTAACCCGCTCTCGGCACACACAAATAATTAGTAACATACTCTCAGGAACCTGTGAAAACCTGCTGGATCCTACCTCTGGCCCAATGTTTACTGTAAAGCACTCCAAACAAAAAAGACCCTTTTGGAAATTAATCCCAAGCACTTTCTCATACATTTTAATAAACAAAACTGTGACTTGAATGGTGTAACAAATTCAGCCCTTTGAGGGTGAGCCCTTTGGGGGTGAGCGGGTTATCAAATGTAAATAACAACAACAACAACAACAACAACAACAACAACAACAATAATAATAAAAAATTTGGATAACGAAAAGACCTGGCTGTGGTTAACAACTGGAACTCTGAAAAAGGAAACTGAATCCCTGATTTTAGCCACCCAAGAGCAAGCCATTACAACAAATTCGATCAAGGCCAAAATCAAAAAATCCTCAGATGATGCAAAATGCAGATTGTGCAAAGAAGCTGATCCACTGGAATTTATGCAAAAATTACAACATAAGAACAGCTAAGGACTGGTGGGAACATTGTCCAGAGAAAGCAATGGAAAATGAGAAGGTCAAGATCCTATGAGACTTTCGAATCCAAACGGACAAAGTGTTGAAACACAATACACCAGACATCACCGTGATCGAGGACAAGAAAGTGATCATCATCGACATAGCAGTCCCCAGTGACAGCAGGGTCATTGAAAAAGAACACGAGAAGGTCACTAGATACCGCGATTTGAAAATCGAGCTTCAGCGTCTATGGCACAAACCAGCTGAGGTCATCCCAGTGGTAATTGGCCATCCCAAAAACACTAGGGCAGCACTTAAAACATCTTCGAATTGACAAAATTAACATCTGTCAAATTCAGAAGGCAGCCCTGCTTGGATCCGCATGAATACTATGCCGATACATTACAACTTCCTAGGCCTCTGGGTGAGGCTCGAATTGTAATGAAGGCCAACAACCAACTAAAGATCTGGCAGCTGTGAAATCTACAATAATAATAATAATGATAACAACAACAACAACAACAACAATAATATACCAAAGCCATATCCTTAATTCAGAGATCTTGAAGCAATTGCTTGCAGAAACTAAGAGTCATTTTATAGATATGGGCACTAAATACCAGTTCATGCATGCACATTCAACACTCAACAAGTGCAATATTGCACAATGACTAACTTACGGGAAGCAATCATCAGACTTAACACCTCCTTGACAGAGTCACTGCAAACAAATGCTCCTCAATTGAGGTGATTAATATATTCAGCTGGAACAGATCTACAATATATCAGGTGGTGAGATACCTAGCAGCTACATGATTGCACAGATAGGCCTTAATACAAACCAAGCCCCATGGCCTCAACACTTACAACAGGAGCACTACATGTTTGTGTCATTTCACAGATTCTTAACATAACTTGTGTGCATAGCCAGGCAAGTCAGACCACTGGAACACTTCTTCTAGAGAGATATCTTACTTCAAGAAACTCAGATGCAGGGTACTTTAATACATTTGTGGGATTCATACAGGTTTTTCCCCAGGGCTGTTTCTAGTGGGGCAAGGCAGGGAGGAGCTGACCTGGGTGCAAGAACAGAGGGGGAGGTGACAGAGAGGAGGAGGTGGCACAGAAGCAGCCACTGGTCAGAGGTTGCAGGCAGCTGTCCACCCAGCTGCTGCACACACCATCCTGCTGAATATGTGAGGTGGGGTGACAACGCCTCTTCCCTGGAGGCCCACACAACTGGGAAGCAGCACAATGAGGTGAGGGGGCTGGGGGCAACCCAGAGGGCCTTCTCTACAATGGCCCCTACACTGTGGAATGCCCTGCCTCCAAAGGTCCACAAGGTGCCCACACTCTTGGAGTTTCAGTACCTGGCAAAGACCACTCTCTTCACTCAGGTGTTTGACTGACACCCCACTGGAAGTGAACCTGCTGGAAGGGGAGAAGTGAAGAAGAAATGGTCCTGCTGCAAGGAGGAGGAAGGGAAGAAGAGGCCATCCTAGCTTCTTTTATAGAAGTGAATCCATCTCATATTGAACCTTGTCTTCCTCTGCTGCCTTCCACTTTTCCTAGCATTATTGTCTTTTCCAGTAACTCTAGTCTCCTCATAGTGCGACCAAGGTACAAAAGTCTCCGCTTGATCATTGTAGCTTCTAGGGAGCATTCAAAATGTCTTGTGTGTGTGCACTATGTGCAGTCAAATCACTTCCAACTTATGGCAACCCTATGAATGAATGACCTCCCAAATATCTTGCTCAGCCCTTGTAAAGTGGGGGTGGCTTCCTTGACAGAGTCAATCCATCACACTCTGAGTCTTCCTCGTTGCCTGCTGCCTTCCAGTTTTCCAAGCAAGTATTTTCAGTGAGAGGGTCTTTCAGAATTAAATTTGTCTGCAGATCTCACCTACTAGAGATTTATCACAAATTTGCCATAGTAGAGTCTGATCTAGGAAGTGGGGATGGGATAAGATTAGGTGAGGTTTAGTCAGGCGCCCAGCCTCAGACACCCAGCCACAGACCAGAAATTTGAGGCATTCTTGTGTGAGAACAAGAAAGTGGTGGGTTGCTCAAGCTAGATCAGTAGAAGTCTTTTTCCCCCTTCCAGACTTCATATCGTCAGCAGAATGATGACACATGAACACGTTTGCAAGATGGGATGCATTTTCTCCACACTATTCCTGATTCACCATACTATCTGACCAATGCCTAAGTAGGAGTGGAATTGTTTTTTTATTAACTTTGTGCTAAAACTGATATCCTCAGCCTGGAGGTAAACACCATGCACTTCTTTATATAGTACTTTTAAAATACTGCCCTTCCCCCAAGGAGCTCAGTGTTGCATTCTTCATTCTTCCCTTCATTTTATCCTGTGAGGTAGGTTAGGCTGAGAATGTGTGACTGACTCAAGGTCTCCCAGCAAGCTTCCATGGCAGGGTAGGGATTTGAACCTAGGCCTTCCAGATCCAAGTCCAGTATTCTGCCACTACACTATTCTGGACGGCAATGAGGAGATGGAAGAAAAACTGAGTCAAGATGCCATAAGAAGAGGGCTGATGGGAATTGTAGTCCATGAACATCTGGAGCGCCATAGGTTGGCCACCCCTGATTTCAACATTCTGTCTCACTGGCCAAACATTTCCTCTGGAGGTCCAACAACAGGACGTACAGACTGGGAATAAAGACTCCAAATCTATATTCTGTATTTGGGCAGTGGGCTCCCTTCATTGGAGTTTAAATTTCCCCCATCATAGTGAGTTCTCTACCATATTTCCATCTTACTAGAATGCTAATGGCTTGAGCTTGCAAGAGCTCTCGTTTTAACAGAGTCTACCCTTCACTTGCTTCTCACTCTTCCAGCATTCTTGCCATGGAACGACTCTCATCATGCCTCTGATTTCATTAATGTCTGTCTTCCTAATCCTAACAGCTAACAAACATGTCCAGCTCTCTCTTGGTTCTTGACAACAAAAAGAATTCTAGGAGGAATTCATAGATAATAGATGGATAAGTAATGTAAAAGTGTAATTGTTCATTAACAATTCATAGAAGTCAATGCAATTTATTCTATTGTTTAAAACCACTGTTGATTATATATGTATATTCTAAATGTTGATTGTGTATGCATATATAAAGAAAAATACGTATACAATACAAGGGTGTCATTTTATACTTTTAGCCCTCTTCAAAACAAATACAGATCTGGCCCTGCTTCCCCCTCCACTTTAATTTCAAGAACACTCTCTACTTCTGCAAAGAGAAATAAACAAGGATAAAAACTACTCACTTTTCTGCATTTCAAATAAAAACAGATATGTAAAAGGTTTAGTTGCACAGCTCTGCCTGACGAATGGACTCCCAAGCTTACCCCAAAACCAAAAGGGGCACAAGTTCATAGTCTTCCACCCTATCTTTAAGCTTCTGAATTGCATGATTTATTGTAGCTAATGTGCTTCTTTGCAACACAGAACAGTCAGCATTAACAGAAACAGGAGGGAAAGAACCAATTGCACAGGGAGGGGGTGCGTTTCCAAATCTACATTTGGGGGAGATGCTGCAGTCCAACCTGAAACGCAGAGGTGGAGGCAGCAGGGACCCCTGGAATGCCATCGCCAATGGAAATGAAGGTCAGATATTGAGAAACCACTGACAGAATAAGCAGGGAACAGCAGGAGTTTGTCCAGCAAAACCCCTACACACAACCACCAAGGTACCTTTACTGGCCTCTCACATTTTTCAAGCCTTAAAATTCTCCTTTTCCTCCAACTTCTTTTCTACTCAATAGGCGAAATATCTAGTCATTTCACAGAACAACTCACACTTCACAGTTGCCTCCGTTTGGGGTTGGTCTGCACAGTGGCTTCCCACAATGCAGGCTGCACAATTCAGTTCTACACAAAAGCATGAAAAGACGCACTGAAGAAAAATTGGGAAGATTGCTTAAGATTCTGAGAACAGCCTCTCCACAAACTCTGATTTGTACTGGGTCACTTGCTTTAATTTTGCATAATCCCCCAGCAGGCCCATTTGGACAAGATAGGATCAGCATGGGGGAGATTGGCACAGAGTTCAGGTGGCTTATGGGCACCAGATACACCATCTTAGGCATCTGCGAAATCCTCCACTTGGAAGCATCTTAGAGCTTCTGTCTGTATTTTGCCCCTTGCTAGTTGTGTGTGACTGCGCCTACACAGACACCCGCTGAATCTGATAGTTTTGCCTGCCTTTTGATGGCCAGGGGCCATTTTCAGCACCTGCAGTGGGCTTCCCATTTTTATAAAGCTATTTTGCATGGATATATCTATTTATGTTGACATAAGTCTTCCTTGCAGTCCTGCAGCCTGTGAGATGAGATGTGACAGAACTCTCAATACATTCAATCAAAATAATTAAGTATTCCATTTTTTAAAAAAATGAATTAATAACACAGAAGAATAAATAGTCACCCAGGTAATGCAGTTTCATAACAGCCAGTGTGGCAGAGGGTGCCTCACTTGGATTGGGAAGACTAGAGCTCGAATTGTTCCTTTACACTTTACATTATATGTTTACATTGCACTTACATGGTAGCCTAAACTTTAGAAAGGGGGACAAACCCCACGCACACCACCTGAGCTCCTCAGAGGAAAAGTGGGGTATTCTCTAAAAACAAAATCTGAGCAGCAGTGGAGATGAGATACAGAACATAACCAGCTTTCCACAAATGTACCTCCTCCTTTACAATCTTTGTTGGGCTGAACCTCAAATGTAAATTGCAGGCCCAGATTTAGGCACCAGGGAGCAAAGTACAGAGGCGAGTGGCAACTCCCAAAGGGCAAGTGGCACAAAGCCCTGGGCACAAAGTGCTGATGCTCATAACCTATTTTTTTGCCACAGTGAAGATGCACCTGAAATAGTAAGAGCTGTAAATACAGAAAAGCCCTTTCAGATATGCTCCCCAAATCCCCCCCCCCATTAAGCTCTGCAAACCTAAATCCATTGGTGCCCCCATTATGGTGAACAGAGGCTGCACCTCTGAACTGTATGAAAAGATAAGTCCCTGTTTACTTACATGTTGAGCTAGCAACGGCTCAGACACATGCTTTCGAGTGAGATGTCTGAGAAACCTGTTCCCCCCCCCATTGTTTCCAACAACAGTAACACACACACACATACACACACACTTACTCAGCAGTCACTAGATAACTACTGCCCCCTTTCTAAAGTGGGAAAATGTGACATTTCTTCCCAAATTAACCAGGTGCACAAGGATACGTGTACATGTGTCACCAGCACGAGGATGCACCTGAACCTCCCTGCAGAAGAATCTGACCTTGTGGCAGGCTCATCTAGACTGAAAGGTGTTTTTTTTTCATTCAGATTAAGCTGACAAAAGATTATCTGTTGGGAATGCCTGGGAATGCTCACAGTGTCGGGGAGCCTGAGCTGCACAGTCCTCTTTCCTTGCTTGAAAGTCTCCCCTAAAGCAGAGAACCAGACGGAGTCCCACAAACATCTCAAACCATCTAAAGGGTTGGGGGTTTCCTTCCCTCCCTTGTTTGTCTTGGTGGAGTTGCTTTGAGAGAACAGGAGCGCAACAACCACTGTGGTTATTGCCACTCTCAGACCTACATTTCTGGCACAACAACAAATTCTAAGGTATGAGAAGGTGGAAAAGAACTGAATTCCCACACCCCCAGGAATTGGAGATAGGAAAGCAAACTAGTCATTACCACCCAAATATTTTGGCAGATCCACCTCTTGCCTAACAACTCTGGCCATAAGAAGAGAGAAGTAGAACCAGAGTCCTGGAGGGAACCAGCCCTCTTTGATTCATCCTGTTTCTGCCTGGGGGAAAAAACGCAGCACAACCTTGGTGTTCTGTTGTTGGTGGTTTTCATTGGAGGGGGGGGGGATTCTCACTGATATGGTCTGGCTCCCTCCCCCCGCCCCACCAGCTTCAGCTACTTCTCAACCGACTGTTGCTACCATGAAACAAACTGCATCCACTTGAGCGTTACAAAACGATGCACAAGGCTGGGGAGGAGAGGGAGGGCACGGGAAAGGACTGCCAGGGATGTGCAGGTCTACGTGCGTCTCTCTCTCTGCCCCCCCCCCCCGCCCCAACTTCTCGGGCTCTTCTTGGAAGGAGCTCTTCCAAACGCTCTAAATAATGAGAATAATTCATCATGCCTCGCAGTCCCAAAGCGCGTGCCAAGCCCCAGCCGCTCCGGGCCACTTCGGGCCACCGCACAGACCACTGCCAGCAAAGCACAGGCACCTCCGCAGGGAAAAAAACCCAGACCAAGAACCGCTCGGAACCCGACGCCGACTTGGGCTCAGGTAACGCCAAAGCCCGCGTCTTCAAAGCACCCTCGCCCAAAGTTAAGATGTTGAGAGCATCTTCCAGGGAGCCGTTTTCTCAATATTCCCCCCTCCCCAAATGCCAGGTATCACACGCCCTTGGGAGTTGCCACACCACGTTTGTGGACACATAAACACATTTCCAGGGACGGCGTGAATCCCACGCAGGCAGATCTATTTCCGATGGCAATTTGAAACAACACGTTCCTGGTTTCCGCGGTCTGCCCACCCCTCCTCCCCGCCCCGTAGACAGGATCGTTAATGGGTAAATAGAAAAGTGGCAGACCCCCCACCCCACCCCTCCCCTCCCCCCCGACAGAACTTTCTTGGTTGGCACTGCCAATCCGAGCACCCACGTCCAGCTCCCAGCCAGGAAGAAACAGGTGCTCGAAAGTGCAGGTCCTCAAGTTTCCTGTTTTGTTTGTTTTCCAGATCCGCGGCTCGAGGGCTCATTCCCCCTCCCCCGCCGCCCCCAACCTACCTTTGCATGGAAGAGAAATCTCCGGGGAGGAGGGCGGGTGGCGGGAAGTCCAGGTCAGAGAAGTTTGCAAAAGAAGGTAGTTGGGAAAGGTTCCCGGCCACGGAAAAAGGCCCCCCCGCGCACACGCACTGTGCCCCCCCTCCCCTTAATGAAGACGGTGAGGATCAGCTGAGCGCCGGGCAGCGGAGAAGGTGCAGGCGAGATGCAGGCAGCGGGGCTGGCTCCATCGCGGCGGGCGTCGGCAGCCGGGAGGCAGGAGGAGGCTTGCAGGGGAGATGCATGTTCAGCCGGGGGCCAGTTCGGGACTGCGATCGGAGGGGCCTCTTGCCCGGCCAGGGAGAGGGAGGGAGCAGAAGGGCAGGGGCCAGCCTGCCTGCCTGCCTGCCTGCCTGCCTGCCTGCCTGCCCGCCCGCCTGCCAGCCGGGCGTCCTCCGAGGAGAGCCAGGTGAGCGGCAGGAGAACGGAGGGAGGGGCGGCGGAGGACCGAATGGGAGAAGTTTGGCCGGCAGGACTGGCGGAGAGGTTGGCGCGCCGCTCCCTTCGCTCTCCCTTCGCGCTGCGTCTTGTGCTACGTTCAGGATGGCCCCGCCAGAGCGACGGCATAGCTGAGCAGGCACAGGGAGAATCTAGACAAACGCTGTCCTTACAGTGACACCAAATGTCTTCAGGGGAAACTTACAATGGGTGGAAATGCAATTTGCGGAGAGGGACGCTCTCCCCACATACCTACATCTCTCCCCGTTGTGTAGGGTCGAGGAGACTGGTTCCCCCCCCCCCCCGCCGCCCCATACTCTGCCCTGGTACCCCAGGCCATCTGAGAATTATATTAGGCTTCCCCACCACCCCTCAGGCGAACGGATTATGAATTTGCTCCTCAGGTAGGGGGATGAAATTCCTCACAGCCCCGTCCTTCTTCAAAAATGAAATGAATGAAACAGACCTGCTACAAAGATGTGTTTGTGTCTTTCAAATGCAGACAACATAATCCACTTGGGACTGATCGTTTTTGGTTTGAATCCTTAAATCAGGATAGTGGTACTTAGAACAAGCTGGCCAGCACTCCCCTCGGCACTAAATGACCGAGAGCTTCCATCCTACAAGCAGTGGCAATTCATTGTCCAAACTTCCTCCTTGTTTATCTGACCACAGTCTCTCAATTGTTGCCCAAGCAATACTAGGGCTGCTGCAATCCTTCTTGCCCTATGGAAAGTCCTATGGAATTCTGCAGAAGTTACTGCTGAGTAAACATGCACAAGGTCAAGTGGATAAACATATGAAGGGCATTGATATGGCTACTCCCTTGCAACATGTAGAATCAGCAGTCATGTTTTGCTGTACAATTCTGTTTTGTTCCCTGCTTCTTAGGCAACAAAGATGGCCACAGGTGGAGCCGGGATAACAAAAAGGACAGACGTGTCATGCAGTTAAAGGGGGGAGGAACCCCTCACAGTAACATCTGCCAAATTCTAATGTGGACCTGAAAATTCCAGTGGAAATCTGTCTCCTAGATATGGACAACTGTAACTCCTAGCAGATTATAAGTTCAAGCAGCACCAGATATGAAAGTGATGTTTGGGGTACAGAATGTTTTCTTTCCCAAGTCATTTTTTGGCGAACTTAACTGGAAACTATTTCTATTTGTCCCACGAGTCACCACTTCCTTTTTTAGAATTTAAGCATAGCAACAAAACTGACATGTCAAAAAGACAGAATGGGATGCGAGCCCTGCTCTGAACACAGCAAGGTGACTGAGCTTTATTGCATTCCCTGTTCACAGTTCTGTCCAATTTATCCACCTTTACCATGCCAGCATTCACCTATATAAAGTAGATCTGTCGATATGCCCATCTGAATGGGCACTTCTCCTTGGATCTAAGAGCAAATCTGGGATGCGAGCACCTTGCATACTCTGAGCCTCTGTTTGTGTTTGAATGGTAAAGTCTGTCTATGGGACAATATTGGGTACAAAAGATCCTGCCTCAGTGTAAAGGATGAGGCAATGTTGTGTTTTCCTCCAGCCCTGCAACCATTCTCATGAGAATCATCAAGACACAGCTAATGATTCAGTATTTAGGTTCAAATAATTGCAAGCCTCTTAAAATAAATTGGCAGGAACCACAACTGGTATAAATCATTTTAGTTCTAATGTGGTCAACATGTCCTTAAGATCAATATGGCCAACGGCCTTCACAAAAAGGCAACCAACATTGTCCTCTGCAAAAACCAATGACAATGCTCACTACACACAAAAAAATTCTGCTATAAAGAAGTTCCTACAATATTCAATTGTTTTTCTCCTTATAAAGTTTAGGGATTATTTTTTTCAGCAGATACTGTTCAGCACTGAATGGCATGAACTGCTTTTGATTAAAGCACTGATTTAAGTGTTTATTTATGGTCAACAACCAGTATAAAAACCCATCTTACAGTCATTCATCAACATCAATACAATATTTACATTGATTAGTACATAAATTAAAGCACTGATGTAAGTCTACTTTCATACTGGCAAGTATCTTTCATAATTAGGGATACATAAGCTTTCAATTAGGTCCACATAGGAAAGGGCTTTCGGGGGGATCATTTCATCCCAATAGATCTCATTTTTCAGGGCTTTAGAGTGATGTGGAGAGTTGCAGACAGAAACCCAATAGGCAGGTAAACTCAGTTGTCTTGTTTTCCACAACAGGCTGCAATATCATACAGGGGCATCAGAACCTCAATATTCTCTCTGCAATATAGGCTGTCCTTGCAAAAGATTCTTCATCTACCTCACATTTGGTTCTCACTGGTGCATCCTGCAATGTGGACTGGAAACAGATCCGTGGATTCTGGAATACATTTGAAACAATGCACAAAAGCAGCAAAATATGAGATTGCAGCATGACAAAAGAACAGAAAGTCTTTCCGCACATGCAGAATAATGCACTTTCAAACTGCTTTCAATGCTCTTTGAAGCTGTGCGGAATAGCAAAATCCACTTGCAAACAGTTGTGAAAGTGGTTTGAAAATGCATTGTTCTGCATGTGTGGAAGGGCCCAAAAAGTCTCAACTGAATGCAACCCTGGGCAGATAAAACTCCATTTAGAAAAAATGTAAAATTAGATGGTAATTTCTTTTTTCCACCCTCTCTTTTTAGGATTTTGTGGAGCTCACTGCCAATGGGATGTTTTTTGCCATCTTAGCTGGTTGGGAAGTATGGATTTTAACTTGGATTTATTGTTTTAGAGTTCATTGTATTTCATATTGTTTTTATGAATTGTTGTGAACTGTCCCAAGCCTGAAAGGGGAGGGGCAGTGTAGAAATTTAACAAAATAAATAAAATAGAGGAAAGAAGAGCCAAATGCATGATGTAATCAGTTAGCAGCATCTTTTGCAGTCCAGATTTTGAGCCTTGGGGTGATAAGAAGCTGAACGCCAGTCCCTGTGATGATGTGCCACAGAAGACTAATAGGGCTTTAGGGTGTATGGACAGGGGCATCACCTCCAAGACCCAAGAAGCAGAAGCATCAGTCTGTTCATCACAGTAAAGGTCTCGTCACATTGTGTCTGCTTCTGAGCACCACAGTTCAAGGAGGATTTAGACGGCTTTTAGAGGAGAGCTGTAAGAATGGAAGGGAGTATAAGGATCAATTTATATGCTATGAATCAGCTCTAATGTACATTCTGCAGCTCACCTGAGTTGCCTTCTCATGTAAGTCATGCAGTATATGAGGTAGAGGTGCACAGTGACCCTGAATGCATAAAGGAGATCCAAAAAGACAACATTTTCTTTTCATGATATCAGCCTCCGTAGTCCTGTTCTAATATCCTTCTCATATATTCATGCAAACAGGCCACATGCACAGGCAGCAAAATGTATGAGTTATAGCTGATTCATAATATATGATTCTGCCTTAAAAGACAAATTATATGAATTACTTACTAAAAATGGTGCGTTTAACGGAAGGGGGTAGGTGGACTGTGGGAATGTATTGACAGCTTTGAGTAACTTAGAACTTATGTCTGAAGGAAGAAGATGAAGAATTGCTGCTCACAATACCCACTGAGGGCAAGGCAAGAACCATCTGCTTAACATTACAACACAGCAGGTTGAGGTTAAGCATTGGGGTAGCTCCTGATTTGCTACCAATTTCCTGACTGGTCTTGGGACACCATTTGCAATTTCTCATTTATTCAAGTCTCAATTGGAAATAATATTCCCCAGTTAATCGAGCTTGGGGCTCACAGCAGCTCAGCCAAAATGAGGTGGCTGAATGCTGATCAAGCCTATGCTCAGAATATACCTTAAAGATTCTGCTACATCAGGACTCTGATATATGTTCTAGAAGCAGACTGTGCTGCAGGCAGGCAGGGCGTGGTCAGGACCAGTCAGGACAGAACAGGCAGCAGACAAAAGCATAGCCAGAAGGCAGTCCAATGGGTCAAGGCAGGCAGCAGGCAAAGGCATAGTCACAGGTCTGTCCAACAGGTCACAGCACAGGAGATCAGGCAAACAGGCTGGAGATCAGCAGTAGACCAGGCACGCAGAAGCAACAGGAAATACACTTGTTGCACCCAGGCAGAAACAAGCTCACAGCAAGGCTTATATAGAGAGCTTTGTTCAGGGAGGCTGGGATTCTGTGATGAGTTAGTCCTCATCAGAAGCAGAGACTTCTACTCTGCCATACCTTGCTGCCAAATGAGCACTCCTTCTGTGCTTCTGCAGTAGCAGCCTCTGCTTCTGCCTCTTATGCACAGCTGGCTCATCACCAGGTTCTCTAGGAGGATTTGCAGGCTCCCCCACCTGTATGTCATCAGGCAGGGAAGGACTACTAGGCATTGGCTCTGCTGCTTGGTCTTCCCCAGGAGCAGCCTCCTCTGGCAGCACTTTGTCCTCAAGTCCTGCCTCAGAGTCCTCTGTGTCCTGGTAAGTACCCAGGGGCTGGCTCATGACACAGTCTTGGCTCATGCCAGTGAGACCAGAATAACCAAAAACAGACTATAGACAGACAGACAGGCAGACGCCTTTATTAGCATTATAAATTACAGTAAAAAAGAAAAAATATTAATTAACTAAACCCGTTACAATATGTTAAAATATAAACATTATCCACATACAAACCCCTATATATAAAACACGTAGATAAATGAATTAACCATGATTATTTTGTAAAGAATAATTACGCTTGGCCAGGTAATGTTTCAGAAAGCTCGCAACATTTTCACAAATAAGGTCACAAGAACCATTAAGTAGAAAATTCATAATAGATGATGACATATCAATATTTAACCTCTCTAATAAGGGATGGATATACATGGAGCAAGGGGAATCATAGATAGGGCACTCTAAGAGTACATGTTGGGCAGTCTCAACAACAGCCATTTTACACTGGCATAACCTATTCTCATAGGGGATATTATTATATCTGCCAAATGTCCTAGCGTTAGGCAGAGCATTAAAACGAGGTCATGAGTATGCTGTGCTTTGTTTGGGATCGCTCAGGATATACAAATAATTAGCGCAGTGATCTGACCAGGCGATTCCTAAAGACTGTGGAGAGCAACTTCCCCTCCCCCTCCTGCATCATTCCCTGTTTCTCTCGTTCATTTAATGCAGTTTGGATTTCATTGTAGATTCTTGTGAAAGTGGTCAGTTGTTAGACCTATATTGTTGAGTTTCTTATCTATGTCTACTAGCCATTTTACAGAAGCAGATTCTGACAAAAGTTGGTATAAGAGGCTGGTAGAGGCTCGAAATGAATTCAAGACCAGTATCTAAAAGCTCTCGTCCATGCCATCAGTTCCATGTTATTTTGCCCAGTTTCTCTACATAAGGTGGCATATGAGATACACCTTGGAGACCCCAGAATTCTTCATAAGAAATATGACTGTGCAGACTCTGGAGATGACTTAATTTGGATGACCCATATTGGAGCTCCGTATAATATCTGAGGGGTGATCTTACCATTAAAAATTCTCAGTGCAGCGGGAACAAACTGATACCTTTTAGAGTAGGAAAATCAGAAAATCGCCACAATGTTCACCTTGGCTTTGTTCTCCTCTAGTTTACAGTGAGGGGCCCAAGATAGACTGTAGCGAAATAGGAGCCCTAAATATCTAAATTAGCTTACTTGCTCCAAAACATGATTCAAACTACATTTAAACCTAGATTTTGCAAAAATCATGACTTTTGACTTAAGAGTCAACCTATTTGAATAACAATAATCTGCATAGCATAGAATCATAGCGGGAGCATTCCAGACCTGGCCTTTGTCTGCCAGAATGCCAGCACCAGGGACTTGGGTGGCATAGGCCTATAAAGCCCAGTGGAGACTTTTTCTGTTTTTTAGTTACCTGCACTGCCAAGAAGCCCTCTTGGAGGCCGTGGGGCAGCACTGAAGCTGTGCTGTGTCCCTCCACAGAGGGCTCTGAATTGGGCTGCCACAGGTCAAACTAAACAAACTCTCAAGAAATTCAACAAAGTAACTTCTACAGGTTTATATAGAATAACTGGGGTTACCGGAGGCAGGAATTGGGGAAAGAGGTTCAGTACTTATACCCAATGTCATATTCCTGCCTTCAGTTACCCCACCTAGCTTTATCTGCCACACAGTGAAAACATTTTCCTTCCACAAGGAACTAACAGCTCTGATGGCTAATTGAGGTAAAGAAAATGGCATAGGGAGAAAGAATTAAAACACATTTTTCCCGAGGTTACTGTTGTGATCTGAATAAGAGTCACTGGGGTTATTATTTATTTTTAACCCACAGAGATCAATATAAATAAATCCTGATGTAATTGCTAGCCCTCAGCAGTGGGATCTGGCACTGCTGTGGCACTGGCCCGCCACCTGCAAGAGGAGTTTTTGGTGGCACAAGGTGCAAAAACTGCAAAAAAAAACCCCACAGCTGGGAAGCCTTCCACAGGACTTACAGGACAGCATAAGTCTGAAGGTCAGAGCACTGCACTTCCAGCCCTGAATCCCAGGTGGGTTGACTGACGTTGGCTCTGCCCCCGGGAATGCTTTGGCCCCCCTGCGCCCCCCCCCCGCTGACATCTAATTGAAACACCAGCACAGCTTCACTGTGGCCCTGCCTTCCAGAATTTGCAGCAGTAAGGCTGAGGGGCAGGTGGCTGCCAGTGCATCTACCTCCTCCTCTGGGGTAAGAAGAAGAGGAAGAGGAAGAAGAAGAAGAAGAGGAGGAGGAGGAGGAGTTTGGATTTATATCCCCCTTTCTCTCCTGCAGGAGACTCAAAGGGGCTTACAATCTCCTTGCCCTTCCCCCCTCCCAACAAACACCCTGTGAGGTAGGTGGGGCTGAGAGAGCTCTGAAAAGCTGTGACTA
The DNA here is from genome assembly GCF_021028975.2 of Sphaerodactylus townsendi. Lineage (NCBI taxonomy): Eukaryota > Metazoa > Chordata > Lepidosauria > Squamata > Sphaerodactylidae > Sphaerodactylus > Sphaerodactylus townsendi. The sequence goes on along the minus strand of NC_059430.1, from coordinate 39,804,956 downwards.
GCCCAAGGTCACCCAGCTGGCGTGTGTGGGAGTGTACAGGCTAATCTGAATTCCCCAGATAAGCCTCCACAGCTCAGGCAGCAGAGCCTGGGAATCAAACCCAGTTCCTCCAGATTAGATACACAAGCTCTTAACCTCCTATGCCTCTGCCCCAGGGAGGGTAAAAACATCGGCACAAGGCCTGCCGCTCCCTCAAGCCCTTTTGGCTCTCCATTTGGATGGGGCTGCCCAAATATTATGATGTATCCAGTCACCATGACAATTGGAACTGCATAAATATTTGAGGCAAGTATAAAGGTATACTCCAGCCAACATCTCAGAATGTAGATGAATCCAAGTTTTCAGAGGTGTCAATAAACCATCTTGGCATGACTCTCAGTACTTCCTTCAGGCATTCTGAAGGTTAACTGCTATCATGTTAGTATATTGTAAGAGAGACTTTTTACTGAAAGTTGCTGGGATTAGAGGCTTAAGCAGATCAAAAAAACACCCACTTTGAATCTTTTGAAGAACAAGACTGCTAGCAATTTAGTTACTACCACCTCAGCCATGTTTTTTTAAATGACAAATAATCTTGGTTTTATAAACTTCTTAATATTCATGGATTGAGATGAGCTTTACAAAACTACTGAATCAAGCTTTAAAAACCCTACATTTGATAACCAGGGCAAGGAAAGATCCAAAAACCAGCACTCTCTAATTCCATAATAAAATTAGAGATTACTCACTAATAACTGCTTTCTAAATGAACCAGGAATTCCTATCAGTTTTAATCATAGCCCCTTGCTGATTGTCTAAGATCATTTACAGGTCACTATGGAATGCTAGAGAATTCAGCACTCCATCAGCAAACAGTCACTCATTCGCATATCCTGTAATGAAGAAATGATTTCATTGTGCCAGAGATTGGTGAATTCCTTTAAATTACTTCAGCTTCCAGTTCAGTTCTTGAAGGTGTAAAGAAATCATGCAGAAACTTTATGCAGAATCCTCCAACCTCTGCCTTACCGCTGTAACAGAGAAGCAGAAGTCCCATGGGATACATCTGTTCCCGAGCATTACAATTTCATACTGGGGGCCAATGATGGAATGTTTGAATACCTCTCCTCATAACACATTGCCCTGTACCATAAAATTGATATGAAAGGTTAACTGGCTATTGTGGATTTTCCAGGCTGCAAGGCCATGGTCTGGAAAACTCACAAGTCAGTTGATTCTGGCTGTGAAAGTCTTCAACAATACATGAAAGGTCAACTGGATAAATGTTCTTTTTAGGTTAGAAACCAGAATGTTTTGTTATAGCAACCAGACAGTATGCATGCTTGTTTAGAAAATCTTGAGAATTTGTGGGTGTTATTTTTTTTCTTGTTGATTTAAATCAGTGATGAAACTTGTCATGACTTAATCTATCCGGTCCCATTCCACTGAAGCTTAATTTAAGCATCCTCATAAGAGTTAAAAGATTGATTTGCGGTCGGATCTTATGAATCCCCTCCATCAAGTTTTCCTCCAATAGAGAAAGACTTTCTGCAACAACAGAAGATGTTCTTCATCAGAGGAAGCCTGTGCTCGTCAGCAAAAGTCATTCTTTGTTGCAGGAACTCTTTGTGGAAGAGTTATACGATTGAACCTAGCAGAAGGAAGTCATAGGATCCAGCCCATGGATCCTTGCTTATCTTCATGCTAGGCAGCTTCCATCAGCCGCAAGAAACTTGAGATGGAATAGCTGTGTGTGAGAACTGTTCCATCTCAATATAGTTATTTGAACAAGCTCGTTGTGTTCCTTATTAGCAGGCTATACGGTTCTCAACTTTTGCCCTCTTGCTAGAAGCACCTTTTTTTTAACTTTCTTACCTGAAGGGACTGGCTGAGAGAGAAGCATTCCAATTCTATTCAAAAAATGAGAAATCAGAGTATTATGATTTTAAATGACTGCAATTCACCAACAAACCCCTTCGGGGGTGGGGTGGGGATAGAAAAATGTAACTGAATTTATTCATGCATGAATATCAATGGGGAGGGTGAGAGAGAGAGAGAATAGTGAAGAGACAGGTAAAGGGATGGAAATAAAAGAGAGAGAAAAGAATAAAAAAAACTATGTAGGGAAGAACAGGGGGAAAAATGATTCAGCTACATCTTCTAGGCTGTCCAGTCACCCACACTGGCTGACATTACTGTGAATTTGGACTCTGAAACTCTTAACTAATAAGGAAGAGGATCTAAGAAGGAGCATAGGTCAGTTGGGAAATGAATGCTTTGATTTATCTTTAATGTTGGTTTGTGAAAAGAATTAAAACAAGCATACTGCTTCAGTTCTCTCTCAGATGGAAATCCAACTTAGGACCAATATGGATTTTAAAGAGTGGGGCTGCATTCAGGTGTCACAATAAATCATGGTTTATTAATCAGGATTTGATCAAACTCAGGTTTTTCATGTTGACTTAAGAGCAGGTAAACTGCACCAAACCAGCATTTTAAACTTAGGTTTGTAGTTGAATTCTTAACTACAATTTATACTTGTGGTTTGTCATTTACAGAAGTAAAATTCCCAGAAGCTATTAAAAATATGATGGAAATTGGTCAGGGATGGGTTGAAATATAGACAATATTTTACTTCTTATCAAACCTAAAGTAATAAAATACATTTAGCAGCATAAATTGCATAACTTGTAACTTGCTTAATTAAATGCATTTAACAACCTAAAATGCATAACTTAACATTCAGAATTGTATTATTTGGCATATTTATGGAATTTAGAAGTACAAATGCCTAGCTTTCTACAAGCAAAACTATAAATATACCCCATGCTTGAGAGACAGAGAGACAGAGAGCTGTAGACTGATGCACCTATGATTTTGCCATCTAAGAGGTTGGGAAAAATGAAGAACAAATTTTGCAAGAATCAAAGGGAACTGTATCATTTGGGCATTACCAGTCTTATACCATTTCTTTTTCTGAAATTTTTCTAGGCCTTCACATCACCAGTTGTGAAGTCTGAATATGTTGAGTAGTATAATCACCCTTTGTGATCATCTGTGCTGAAAGATAAGAACGAAGAAGCAAACAAACCAACATTTGCCAGACCAGCCAGAGTATGTTGACCCGCAGTTTGTCAGAGAGAAAGAGATTCCAGTGTATCCATCTGTGACACACCCAGACACATGGGTATCAAATTCTGCGCCATTCAATTCCACTGGTTAGGGAAATAAGAACATAAGAACAAGCCAGCTGGATCAGACCAGAGTCCATCTAGTCCAGCTCTCTGCTACTCGCAGTGGCCCACCAGGTGCCTTTGGGAGCTCACATGCAGGAGGTGAAAGCAATGGCCTTCTGCGGCTGTTGCTCCCGATCACCTGGTCTGTTAAGGCATTTGCAATCTCAGATCAAAGAGGATCAAGATTGGTAGCCATAAATCGACTTCTCCTCCATAAATCTGTCCAAGCCCCTTTTAAAGCTATCCAGGTTAGTGGGCATCACCACTTCCTGTGGCAACATTATTCCAAACACCAATCACATGTTTAGCATTGAAGAAGTGTTTCCGTTTATTAGGCCCTAATTCTTCCCCCCAGCATTTTCAATGAATGCCCCCTGGTTCTAGTATTGTGAGAAAGAGAGAAAAATTTCTCTCTGTCAACATTTTCTACCCCATGCATAATTTTATAGACTTCAATCATATCCCCCGTCAGCCGTCTCCTCTCCTGCCATCATTCTTGAGCCAAAGGCTTGAAGTATCAAATTACTTTGATACTTGTCTGGAAGGAGTGGCTTTTTGAATACTGGAAGAGGGAAGGACCCAACCTCTTTCAAAATCAGTTTGGTATAAGCTGGTGACACAGATGCACACCACGCTGGGCTTCAATATCAGCTGCTCCCTGGCTTTTCTCCAGCAATATGGCTTTTGAAGCAAGTAATGAAGTTAGTGACAGTTCTTCTTTTCATCACCTGAATCAATGGTGCTCACTGATAAGAGGAAGGAGGGAAAGTCTCTGCTTCAGCTCTAAAGAGCCCAGGACCCTGGAATCCCTCCTGGGCATCAACTTCAGTGGCAGCTATTGATTTTAGTTGGTGAGGGCAATTACCATCCATTGTCACTTAACTGCAAAAAGCAGTTAAGGGGTGATAACAGTGAGCGACTAGAGGGGAAGAAATGTCCATACAAGATAAGAAAAAGCTTTGGTTCCTTGGATAGTCAAGGCATGTGTCTCTACTTTTACCCAGTTTTTCCATAATATGTTTGACCATCTGCTTCCCAAGGAAAAAGACAAGCTTCATAGTTCCTTGGCTTGTGTACCATTTTAAACTAAGGTCAGTTACGCTCAATGTGATTGGTGCATGGTGGGGGCAAAATGTCCATTGCAGCAAGATTTCTTTACGGGCATATTTCCTCAAGGCCCGCGTTCACTTTTCATTCTGTCTGCAGCAAGCGAAACCACTTCCAGAATAATTAATTTTTGCTTTGCCACCAGAGCAAGGAAATTTGCCAGTGGGCACAGCTTTGCCTTGGACATCTTCTCTCTGCCCGCTCCCCACTCCCTCACACCACTTTGCATGCCTTCCCTCTGACCCCACCTCCAAGCTGTCGACTCATTTCTTGCTTCCCTAAATGCACTGATCAAGAGATCCAGAGATAGATCTTTTATATGTATGGTGGGGGGGGGGGACCCCCCTCATTTCTGTCTAAAGTTTGTGTTCAGTCTCTCCTCCACCAGCACAGCCTTACCAGCACAGCACAGCCTCAGGTGCCCTGGAGCCTTCCCCCTTTGCCCCCTCCATGCTGCTGGCTCCTTCCTGCTTCTTTAAAATGCACATATTGAGAGACTGAGAGATCGATCTTTTGATGTAAAATAACACAGAGGGCTTTTTCATGGAACAGTTCAAGCAGGCCATTTTTTTGGCTCCACCCCACCTCCCCCACTCTGCTACCAATCATTGGGAAGGGCTTTTAAAACTTTATTTCAGGCAAGACACTGTTTTAAAACAAGTCTCTCTCTCTTCTCTTTTCTTGCAACGCTTGCATGCATGCATGTGCGTACATGTGTTTGTATGCCTGTGTCTGTGGAGGGGAAGGGAGGGGGAGAGAATATCAGCTCTGTGCCTTTAAGGCTGTTGATGTGTTAAGAGAACTGGGAGAGAATGAGAGGCCCCTCTGAGATTTTCAAGCAGCTGTAAGACACATGTGATAGGCTGTCTCATTGCATGTAAGCAGAGAAATGCGAGGAGAGCCTTCTTGGAGCCCACTGTGCAGAGAACAGGCTCAAGGTAAGTGTTCCTTGCATAATGGGCTTCAGTTGGTTTATGTTGGTTTCAGACTTGAACTTATACTTGGTCAGACCATTAATCTATCAGAATCAGTGTTTTCTACTGTAAATGGTTGTAGTTCTCCAGGGTCTCAGATACAGAGTTTATTCTTGCCACTTACCACTTGATCCTTTTAACTGGAGATATCAGGGATTGATCTTGGGATCTCTCCATGCAAAACAGATGTTTAATCACTAAGTCACAGCCTTATCTCAATTCCACATTTATTCCCATAATCAAATATCAGTCTGCCACTTCTACCATCTTGTGACCTCTGGCAGTGCACAAGTAAATGGCCTTTTTTGAAAGCCATTGCAATGGATTGTCACTGCTAAGCAGAATGGTAATTCCTGAGAAGCAGGGTAACCTGGAACATGCTCAATTCAATCCCTAGATGTTAGCCATGGGCAAAGAATTTATTTCCGTAGACGTTCCATGCAACCATCTTGTTTATGTTGTTAAAGAATTTTTAACCACATCCATACACCCACCACTGAATACTCACATCACTCTATCCTTGGATAAGGATAATGGGGTCATCTTGCTTGAAATAAGCAGGTCTGAGTCTTGTCTGTGCCTAGATGAGAGACTTCCTGAGAACCTCATGGCTTGGATCTCCTGCAGGTTTCCTATAGACAGAATTAGGAGTTATTTTTGCCAATTTGCCCCCTCTTGTTACAGAACTTCATCTCCCCAGTGGTGCTTGGAGGTTCTCTGTCTCCCATGAGTGGCATTTTGGAGGGCATTCTGGGTTGCTGCAGAAGATGAAAATTATCAGTGAATCCAATCCCATGTATGGTGCTTTGAATTCCTCGATGAAAGAAAAGTATAATAAATGTAATAAATAAATAACATCTTACTCTCTCTTAGCTCTAGTGACCTCTCCCTTTAGTAACAGCATCACAATTTCTGAATATTCCAGGCCCAGTAACCCCTCCATTGCTCAACCCATCTTCTGAATTAGTTAAACTAGGATGTTGTCTATGCCCATACAGCATGCAGACACCACATGACATTCAAAAAGAATAGAAACTATGGGCTGGCTGCTACTCCGGTCTTACCACTCCATTAAGTAAAGTTTGTAGCTTCTTCCAACTTCAGTTCCTCTCCCACTTGAGGAGGGCTAGAGAATTATTGGAACTGCCCCAATGGATATGTAATGGCCAACGCATGAACTGAACAATTTTCAATATTATGCTAAACGCCCGAAGTACCAACATAGGTGTTTTTCCAATGGCTACATCGCCTTTAAACAGGTTCTCCTTTAAACAGATGCGTCCCTAGGCTGCTATAAACTAATGCCTCAGACCTTCCTGGCTGAAGTGAGGAAACATTTGTCCTGAATGTTACCTGGGAGAAAAAGATAAGTTTAAGTCTAATACAGTGGTAATGAAAGCTGAGTAGGTGATTTCATACCTTTTGTCTCTGATCTCTAAAAAATTCCATCCTGGCCCCCAATAAATATCACGGTTATGCACACCAGCGTGATCTCCTATGAGTCATAACCATTGTGCATGCAACTGCCGGCACGAACAGAGAATGCCAAGCTGCTGAAGGTCATGATGCAGCCTTGCCTGAGACAAGACACACGAGTCACTTTCTGCAAAGCCTAGAAAAAGTCTGATGCAGCCGCTACCACCCACCAGGGCTGGCAGCCTTCCCCTCCCCCCCTTCCAGAAATTGCTTGGTTTTTCTCACACCCATGAAAATAGAAAGAGAAAAGGAGGGTAGAGAAATAAAGCTGTGACATGAGCCTAACTCATGTCATGAGCTGATGAGCTGATGACTCACTCCATTGGGGAGGGTTGAAACGAATGAGTTGGCGGTAGATTTCTGTGTATGTACCTCACTGAGCTAAATATACAGATCGAGGAGTTCTTCTGTTCTGGTCTGACAGTTTCAATCTGCATTGGATTCATCTCCCTCTTAATGCTTCCAATTTCTTTAAAGCAGTCAGTCGTCCGCCCCCCACCCAGCGCTGCCTTTCCTAATACCATTTGTTGTGGGATGCTGAGACGCACATGCTGACTCTCATTGGCTCCCTCTGTTTAGAGAGCAAACTAGCTGAATCTTCGTAGGGCTAATGCTTCTGTCCTGCGATTACATGTGCTTGCTCACCACAAAGCTCTGCCATGGCATGCTGTTACTGACCAACTGGCAACCTTAGCCTAGCCAGTTCCTCACCAGTTGCCCTGCAGGTGGCATCAAAGGGCCAGCCATTTGGTAGTCGTTTGAGAACATTTGGTCCCCTAGCTCCGCCTCGTTCCCGCCCCTTCTCCAGTTCTGTGCTGTGGAAGATGAACATATTCGCTTTGCTGATAGAAGAGTTGTTTTAGATGGTGGCTACTTGGAACATGGCAAAAGCTGAAGAAAGCAGAGAAATAGGTCACATTAACAGGCATAGCCTCATCACAAGCAAAGTTAGAAAGTTTGAGCTTAGGAGTGGGCTGAATTGGGCTGGTTGACAGGCAGTAGAAGCAAATAACGGGATTTTAGTAACATGTTTATCCTTTTGTGAATGATCTGTTGGAGAAACTGATTTAAAGGGGAAGTCCTTCCTTATGAGGAGAGGCTGCAGCGTTTGGGACTCTTTATTTTGGAGAGGAGACGTCTGAGGGGGGATATGACTGAAGTCTATAAAATTATGCATGGGGTAGAAAATGTTGACAGAGAGATATTTTTCTCTCTTTCTCACAATACTAGAACCAGGGGGCATTCATTGAAAATGCTGGGGGGGAAGAATTAGGACTAATAAAAGGAAACACTTCTGCACACAACGTGTGACTGGTGTTTGGAATATGCTGCCACAGGAGGTGGTGATGGCCACTAACCTGGATAGCTTTAAAAAGGGCTTGGACAGATTTATGGAGGAGAAGTCGATCTCTGGCTACCAATCTTGATCCTTCTTGATCTGAGGTTGCAAATGCCTTAGCAGACCAGGTGCTCAGGAGCAGCAGCAGCAGAAGGCCATTGCTTTCACCTCCTGCATGTGAGCTCCCAAAGGCACAGTGGTGGGCCACTGCGAGTAGCAGAGTGCTGGACTGGATGGACTCTGGTCTGATCCAGCAGGCTAGTTCTTATGTTCTTATGTTCTTAAAGGATAGTGAAGGATAGTTAAATTCGGGATTTGGACTGGCAAAGGAGAGCTCTGATTTCAAGAAAGATTACTGGCATGAAATAAGAATGAGGAGACTGTTGTGGAGAAGAGAACAAAACTTGGATGAATTCTTTTAGTGGAAGAGAATTCTATTAATAATCTTTCTTCTTTCTTGTTGCACCCTTCCTTTGTACATTGTGAGTGCACACCAGGAAGGGGCTGTGGCTCAGTGGGAGAGCACCTGATTTGCATGCAGAAGGTCTCAGGTTCAGTCCCCAGCATCTCCGGTTGACAGGATGATGTGAAAGGCCTGCACCACACAATCTGGAGAGCCGATTGGACAGTACTGTCCTTGATGGACCCGTGGTCTGAGTCAACATAAGGCAGCTTCATGTCTTCATAATGACAAGGATATAAAAGCAGGCTTGCAAATAGTCACTTGTCTCATTGCTTCTAAGCAGCAATAATTACCTCCAAGCAATCAGCCAAGAGAAATTTTGGGAAGACAGCTGGCTCTTCCAGGCTATGGCTGATTGCCAAAGATGCACGCAAGCAGGTTAGTAAAAGTTTTGCAGGCAAGTCACTTTTGTGGACATAAGCAAGGTTGGACAATGAGTCAGGGAACTTTTACATCTGTGTCAGGGTTTGTTTGTTTGTTTGTTTGTTATTGTTAAGGATGCAGCACTTTTGTCTGTCTTGCACTTTGAGTTAGGCCAATAATACAAATTATTGCAAGCTGTTAATCTTCTGTTATGCAAATTATCCCTAAGATCAGTGTGGCTTCTTCAATCAGATTGGCTACTAATAGACAATTAGGAGAGGAGTGCTTCAAGTATCTGCAATATGAACCATATCCACGCTTTTAGGAAACCAGCTATTTCCAGCCTGGGAAAGATTAGAGCTGAATGAGCAGTTTGAGATTAATTTTGGCTGTAAGAGTGGGTAAGAGTTTTCAAGGGAAGGAGCTAAGCAAATTTTTTGATTGGAGGAATTCCAGAATAGAGACAGTGCTATAAATTCAAGACTACTCTATATGCTTGTTTCTGTACCCCAGTAACACCTGTTCAGCTTGTACTTTTATAAACAAAACAGATTACTAGACTGCCAGCCCTCCCACTGTGGCAGGAGCCTGCTGTCGGCAGCCTGCTTTGGCTTCCACCACTTACAGCAACAGCAAAATATATTTTAAAAATGATGGCAGCTGGGTTGTCACATCACTTCCACGGAAAATGCGGAAGTGACACCAGAATAGCTCTAGGAACTATTAAAATTGCCATAGAGTTATCCGTGATTAGTAGAGCTACCCTATGTCACTTCCAGAGTTTCCCCAGCAGGGATACAGTGATGTAGCCAATGTTGTGCACCTCCAATTTTCCTGTTCCTAACCCACCCACTGGTTGCCAGGCTCATCATGTTACCCAGATTTGTTCTGTCCTAAAAAACAGAACACGGACTACAAAGAGCACCAAAATGAAGCTTTCAGCTGAGCAGCACCAAATAATTATATGACATAACAGCTTTTTTAAAAGTCTGGCGCCCATCTTTTTGTGATGTTTCCTGGGACTTCTAGGGGATACCCCAGCTATTCCGCAGCAGCTAGCAAATGACCAGTAACTCATTAGCTACCTGTCAAGGACCCTTGTTCTAGAGCATTCTCCCCCAAATTGAATTTATATCTCAGAAATTCACTGCCTCAAGGCCTTAGCACTTATTTGGGGTCCACTGTGGGTCTTGTCAAACCAGATGCATGCTGGGAGTTCAGTCCTGAAACTTAATCCTGAAATACCTAGGGGACCATTCAGATCAGAACTGCAGCACGTAGGAAGAGGGAGATGCAACCTTCCCTCATGCTGTTTTCATGGCCCATAACAGTTGTGTTAGCTTTCCCCCCTTCTCTTCGTGTCATAGTCCCAAGCCAAATTGGTTCCCTCACATGCCAGATCTAAATCCTGCCCCATCCTGACTCTTGTATCTGAAGCACATTTTCTCTTGGTCAGGTTCCAACTGGGAGAAAAATATGCAGAGAACTGAATTGCAGTGAAGGCAGAATTTAGGATTGGCGCACACACTCTTCATATTTGCAATAAATCAAATGAATCCCCACTTGTGGCTTTAAGCTCCTAAAAAAGGAAGGAAAACTGTACTCTCCTGCCAGTTGATGCTTGCCCATGCCCACTCTGCAAGTGAGACATGCAATTGCTCATGGGAAAGGCAAAGAACACTTTCTCCTATTTGCCAGGAATTTGAAAAGGAGGATGCCTCAGGTAAGGAGGGCAATCACAGAGAATGTCATCCTAATTGAGTGGGAGTGAGAGGTACCAAGAAATGAATTTTGCATTTTAAACCAACAGGATCTATGAGATTGATATGGGAACATGCTCAGTTTTGCTTCCAATAATAAATCCCCATTTTTCAATTAACAGACAACCCCACTCCATACCTGTAAGAAAAACAGTGCTGCCCTTTGCTCATTAATTGTTCAACAGATCAGTGAACACTGGCTAGAGTTTGCAAGGCAGCAGAAGCTGGAGAAGGCATCTCTTGGGGGGGGTCTGTGTGCCTTCAGGTCCTGGCACAAGCACTTTAGCCCAGCTGGTTAAGATCTTGGAACAAATTAATCCACTTGGAAAGAGGGCTGGGCAAATAAGACTCTAGAGAAGAGACCCTGAAATATCGAGATCTCATGAGGAGAAATGAAAACTATTTACCAAAATCTACACCTTGGAAAGCAAAAGCCAGAGACAAAGCATGAAGCAGAGCGGGGAAGAATAATGAGTGTGTGAGTGTTCCAGTGGTGGGAATCATCCAACGGTGGAATTCAATTTAGTTCCTCAGTTCACTCTATTGACAAATAAAAAACAGATTTCAAAAAGTATACAGGGAGGTTTGCAGAGAGGCAGGGCAGAGAAAGACTCACTAGCAAACACTGACATATTTTTCACTGAAAATATAATTGATCCGCAGTGCTGCAGTTGGGTTTTGACTGTTGCACAGTTCAGGTGTCCCAAAGTTGCTGCACCCTGCCTCTTTCTTGTTATCTCCTTTTGCATTTCCTGAATACTTATTCTTGGGAAGAAAGACACTGAAAGTCTCTCCTTGGGCCAAGAGAGTCCATCATCATTTTCTCCCTCTCACTTGCTTCACTGCCCCAAGATGAAAACACACTATTCTCGTGGGCTTTGTCAAATCACCAAATAACCAACCTGTCTTCCTCAGAATAGCAGAATCATTCCATAGTCTTTTCTAATGGATGCATTTAGGGCTGAAAGGGATAATTCCTTCAAATCAAAGCAGGACCAATATTCCTAATAGAATAGCTCATAATTTCCAGTTTTATCATATGCTTCAAGCAGACAAGGAGGAACAAAACATGCTGGGTCCAGAGAATTAGGATCAAACTCAGATGCTATACTTCATGCACAAGTAAAGTAAATTTATCAGTGCTAACCATGGTCAGTCAGGAACCTGAACCAACTTGCAGTCATTTCATTAGAAGAGCCATTTCAGTCTTATGGAAAGCACACATCAAATGCTACAGTTTCTGAGAACGAGAAGGTTATGAACAAGGTTTCCAAAATAGAGTGCCACTATGGCAATCATGGGTAAAAAGGGAAATATGGGGGGATGCACCATGCAGGAGGGATCACCAGTTTGCCCAGATACGGAGGGTGGCCTTGACCAGGCGCCTAAACTCTTGCAGAGTCGGTGCCTGCCAGTCCTCTAGAACACAGATGTCAAATTCGCACCCCTCCAGATGTTATGGACTACAGCTCCCATCATCTCCTGCCAGCATGATGCTGGCAGGGGATGATGGGAGCTGTAGTCCATAACATCTGGAGGGCCACGAATTTGACACCTAGAAAGAAGTGTTCCAAAGTTCCGGGACCAAGGATGTAGGTAAGGGGGGATTCCCAGGTTCAACCCCCCATTACATGTCCAAAGCTCCGCCCCACTTGTGTTTTTTGGTATTTTTTTAGTGTTTTCGGGTTTTGGCCTGCAGGGGGCACAGGTTTTAGGCTATCAGCACCACAATTGCAGAGATTTTTTAGGAGACTCTCCTGATTATACCACCCAGGTTTTGTGAGGTTTGGTTTAGGGGGTCCAAAGTTATGGACTCCCAAAGGGTGTGCCCCATCCCCCATTGTTTCCAATGGGAGCTAATAGGAGATGGGAGCTTTGAGGGTACATAACTTTGGACCCCCTGAACCAAACTTCACCAAACCTGCATGGTATCAGAAGGAGAGTCTCCTGAAAATACCCCGAAAGTTTGGTGCTGCTAGCTTAACAATTGCACCCCTGACAGCAGGCACACTCCAAATTTCCCCAGATTCTCCTTTAAATCCACCCCCTTCGGCTTGGATTTAAAGGAGAATCTGAGGTCCGCAGTTTAAACATTGAAAGTGGTGCTATTTCAGAGTGGGGTATAATCCACCCCAAAACAGCATCACTTTCAATGTTGTTTTAACTGGGGACCCCAGATTCTCCCTTTAAGGTGGATTTAAAAGGAGAATCTGGGCTTCCTAGTTTAAACACCATTGAAAGTGATGCTGTTTGGGGGTGGATTCCAGCATCACAGCGGCCGCCCATGGGGGGCATGCAAAACTCAGATTTTGCAACAGGTTTCATTTTCCTTAGCCACGCCTCTGCCCAGAGGGCAGAAGGGACTACCGGCTGCTGGCTGGGAGCCCAGCTGGTGGGGGGTGGGGCCAGAGGCGGGGCTTGGGGAGGCATGACCATGCCCCCAGGGGGGGTGGGGGCATGGGCCCACCCCTGAAACCCCCATAAAAATCTATACATACGTCCCTGGCCGGGGCCACCACAGAGAAGGCCCTTCAGGTGGCCCCACCCCCGAATCTCAGAAGGCAATGGAGCTGCCAGGAAGGCCCCACCCACTTGGGCAGGTCTACATGGGAGGAGGCGTTCCTTCAGATATATAGGACCCAGGACAAGTAGGGCTTTGTACATCAGTACTAGCACCTTGAATTGGGTTCAGTAGTGAATAGGGAGCCAGTGCAGTTCCCTGAGGACAGATGTTATGTGATGAGGTCCTGGGATATCCAGTAACAGCCGGGCTGCTGAGTTCTCCACCAACCCCAGCTTCTGCAAGGGCAGCCTCTATGTAGAACACATTACAATAGTTTAACTGGGAAATTACCAGCACATGGATGACTGTGGCCAGGTCCCTAGTCTAAGGTGGATCTGGCAAACCAGCTAGAGAGCCCGCTGGGCCCTCCTCGCCACCACTGTCACATGGGATTCTAGTGACAGTGGCATATCAAGAATAATCCCCATGTCCCTCACTCTGTCTTTTGGGATAAGACCACTTTGTTCAGAGTCAGGTGCCCCTTAATCTCCCAAACCTTGGGATCTGGCACACAAAACACCTCTGTTTTTATTTATCCTCATTCAGGCCATGATAGCCTCCAAACTTCAGTCCAGCCTCCCAATCAAAGGCAAAGCTACCAGGGGACCGGGGTACGTGCGTATCACCGGGTGCACCTGGGGCAGAAAATTGCGCCCACGACACCCCCTTCCACCCCTGCGATGCCCCCCCATGGTGCCCCCCACACACACACACATGCTTACCTTCATGAAACAGTGCAGGCTGGAGAAGCAGCCTGTTCCCTTCAGGGTGAAAACAGCCTGGTGGGAAACACAGTGTGCACCAGGTGCATTCTGGCCCAGCTACGCCTCTGCTCCCAATCATCAGAGAGGGCAGAAGTAGAGCAGAGGAGGTGGGGTGGAGCCAAAAAAACCCCTGCTTGTACTGTTCCTTGCAAAAGCCAACTCTGTTATTACTATATCGACATCTCGATATGAGCATTTTGAGAGGCAGGAAGGAGTCAGCAACATGGAAGGTGTGGATGGCAATCCAAGGGTGTGGGAAGGATGGAGCTAGGTAGGCTGGCCGTGGGCAGAGGGAACATGTCCAAGGCAAAGCTGTACTCCCTGGCAAATCTGCCCACTCTGGCAGCCAAGCAAATTAAAAGTCATGCTAGAAGTGGTCTCACTTGCTGCAGAGGAATTGGAAAGTGAAAGCTGGGCTAGAGGAAATATGTCTGTACAAGAAATGGACATTCACCCTCATCATGCACCAGACACTTTGTGCATGATTGGTCAATGTGACCAAGTATCAAAGCCTCTAAGTCATTTTAGCTTCTAGGGAGAGTTCAGGCTTTATTTGATCAAGAACCCAAGTATGTAGGTATGTAGGTATGTATTTGTTCATTTATTTTAGCAGTCTGCTATTCTGCTAATAAATGACCTTTCTCCTTGTCAGCTTTCTTCATTAGGTAAGTTTCACATCCATAAATAGTAATTGGGAATACTCTGGCACAAATTATCTTAATCTTGGTTGCCAGTGATGCATCCTTCCATTGAAGAATCTTTTCTAGCTCCTTCATGGCTTTCTTCGCAGTCCCAATCACCTTCTGATTTATTAGTTGCAGTTTTCTTTTTGCTTGATGATGGAGCCGAGGAATAGAAAATCTTGAACAATTTCAATTTTTTCACAATGTACCCTAAAGTTGTGTAATTCCCCTGTTATTATTTTTGACTCCTTGATGTTTAGCTGTAATCCTAAGTGGGCACTTTCTGCTTTAACCCTCATCAATAGTCTTTCCGGTGCTCCTCATTAAGTAATTGCCATTGATCAACCCATTCATGAATTTGCCAGTTCCTTTTTTAAAGCCATCCAAGTTAGTGCTTCCCATCATACTTTGGGGCAGTAAATCCCACAGGTTAGTGAAGTGACAAAATACTGTATGTGCTTAATCTACTGCCTTTCGCTTTTTCTGGGTGTTCCCCACATGATGCAGTGTTGTGGATGTGAGCACCCTCCTTGGGAGGGTCCCTACTGGGAGGTTACCTAGGATCAGGCTTCAGTTCTCCCTCCTTCTCTCTCTTGAGTTGGCCACATTAATCTTGGTGTACTGAGTCCCCAGGAACTCAGCCACCAGCTTCCTCCTTGGCCTCCTCATCACTCCTTTTTTACTGGGCCCCCACTCCCTCCACCCCATCGCCCAACCCGTAGCCACGCTTTGCTCTCTTGCCTTCCCCTCTCTCGCCTGAGAGGCTCCTACCCCTGCCTGTCTTCCCTTGTCCTTCCTTTGCTAGACCTTCTGCAGGCTCCACCTTTTTGTGAGCCTCAGCTGCTAGGGTTAGCTGCGCCCCTGCCCCAAGTGACTGTCTCTGAGCCATCCTGGCTGACTCTGGTGCTGGGAAGGCTGAAGTTGCCACTGGAACGGCCTTCTGCTGGTTCCATTTCTGCCCTCCCCTCTGCTCTGCAGATGGCCACATGGCACCCCGGGGTGCAGGGTCATCCCACAGAACAGCTGTTCCCAGGAGTCAAAAGGGAATGCAATGACAGAGGAGAAATGCAGGAAAGCTCCCCATTCTGTGCATGTTGGGTACAGCTGCTGCTCTCTCTTCAACTATGTCAGAGGAAAATGAGATTCAGTTCTCTCACTGTGTTCACTGATGGCCTTCCTTCTCCACAACTTCCTTCCTGGATGGTCTTTTAGATCGTTTTGTAGCGGTCCTCAGAGGTAAATACTCAGTGCTCCATCCAGAGGAAACAGCAGTGAATCCAGTGGAAGAAAGACTCCCCCCTTAAAACCTCCTAGTTCTTTCTTCCTCCTCAAGGGCTGTGTAGCCCTCGTGTTTTCAGGAACGACAGGCAGTCTACTGGGGCCCTGGACTCCGTTTTGCTTCCCAGGCCTTGAACATCTGGTTCAAAGATTCCCCTCTTGAGGCCACCTGCATTCTGTATAGCTGGCTATCAGCAGTATCCCTTGCAGCCTGGGCATGCTCTCAAAGTTTCTGGCTTGCCGCCCCGCTTTTGAGTCAGCCTGTGGCTTCACAGTGGCTGCTGCTGGCCTCTTTTCTGGATAGCAAATGCTGCAGCTGAGCCAAGCCGCCTGACCACGCTCTGAAGCACTTTGAGCTCCTTAGAGAAGGACAGGAAGCAAATATAATAGATAAATAATAAACAAAATAACAATGAATTAAACACTTCTGCAGCTTGGCTATCTCAATAAACAAAACTCTAATTTAAATTCTGTAAGCGAGCTGTACTTGGTGAACTGTCTTTGTTGTGGTTGACTTACACGCATAAAAGCAGGGTTTGACTGGAAGGTTGTGTGTTTTTTTTGCAAAGGCAGCAACAAAGCCAGGAACAACCTCTTGGCACTGAAGACCTTTAGGAATTGAGCTCACTGCTGTGCAATACATCTGCATCCATTAGAAATGTGTAAAGTATGCAGCCAAAGTGGTGTCAATCGTACCAGATTAATGTCAGGTAGGTTTGGACTCTCTTCTGCAAGACACCACATAGCCATTGCACATTCTGTGTCATTCTTCCATTGGTTCATTTGTCTAGTTGCTTTGCCTACTTGTGGTAGGGTAAAACTGGAGTCCAGCAAGTTGGGCAAAGGAAACCCTTAGGCAAAGACTATCCTTGGAATAAATTAAGGGGCAGGCTGGACCTCGGAATTGTTGGAAGTGAGGGGCTATGCACTGTCTCTCATTTCAGTAACAGAGGGAGACTCAACAAGAGAGATAGAGGGGTCAAGGAACCCGGCATCTACTGCTCTGACACTATCCCTTTGATGTGCAGATTGCTGTCGGGGAAATTTCCCTCCTTCCTGCTTCTTCTCACGTACACTTCTTCATGCATGCACACTTCTCCATCTCGTATAATGAGGGGAGAGATGCAAAAAGCATCTCTGCCCATCCAGTTAGATTAGAATAGAGAACCTGTCTCTTCACTTTCCTGTCTAGAATGGAGTTCTCTAGCAAAGACTCGTTATATTAGTTTGAAACTATGAACTTGTTCTGATTTTCATTTGTTCTAAGCATGCACACATGCCCGACTAAGATTCCCTGTGTTTTACCACTGTGTACTCTGCAAAGAAATCTCAAACCAGAATACCAACAAGAAAGAAATATGGAAATCTTACACAGGGGGATTGCGTTGAGGAAGAAGAAGAGTTGGTTTTTATACCCTGCTCTTCTCAAGCTTTAAGGAATCTCAAAGTGACTTACAGTCACCTTCCCTTCCCCTCCCCACAACAGATACCTTGTGAGGTAGGTGGGGCTGTGAGAGTTCGGAGAGAACTGTGACTGGCCCAAAGTCACCTAGCAGGCTTCATGTGGAGGAGTGAGAAACAAATTCCGTTCACCAGGTAAGAGTCTGCTGCTGTAAGCCACTACACCACATTAGAAGTGTCTGGGTTACCCAATCCTACCTCTTTCTATTTCCATCTCCAGAAATTATGCTTCCAATGTGATTTTTGTTTCCCTTAGTCTTCAAGTCTAGGGCTCTTTGAATCTTTATCTGGTAAACGTAAGCTCCTTCTTGGTAAAAAGTAGTGTTGGAAGATGGCCCTTTAACAGTATATGAGATGTTTTATTTTTTTGTTTTATTGATGTATTAACATCTCATTTCTTAATCCAGAAAGAACAGCTGTTTCCAAATCATGGTTTGCAGAATTGGCTGTGAGAAGTGTTGGTATACGGTCTGGATTCCTGAGTAGATGGTTCTTAATGTCATATTCATACCCCAGAAGACTCTTGCATTAGTACACCTGGGGTCAGGAAGGAATGTGTTTTCAGGCACAACTGACTTGTGGCTTTCAGTATCAATGGCTGCTCACCCCATTCTGCAGCATCTTTTCCAATAATGCCACTGACACAACGGCAGTGCTGGAGAGGCAGAGCAATCCAAAACTTTATAAAAAAACCCAACAACCCAAATCTACCTACCTTCTGTGCAGAGCTCTAGAGATACTATTACTATCCCATGTGGGACTATGTCTATTCCCCATCCATCCTATGTTGCAGCATCACACACACACACACACGTGTGCACACGGGCAACACCGTATACCAGTATCTAAACAATAGCCATTTAGCAGGCTTTCTAGCCCTGCATTTTTCATGGCTGTTGTAACTGGTTATTTGGAATTTATTGTCTATTGCATATTGATTACCACCCTTCTTCCAAAGAAAGCTCAGTATATGGCTCTCCCCTTCTCCACTTTACTCTCACAACAATCCTGTGGAGAAAGAGTGACTCACCCAATGTAAGTCCATGGGGTTCAGCAAGGATTTGAATCTTCCTAGTCCTAGCCTTGCGACTATACTGGCTAGATTTTACAGACATGAATTGTCAATTTTTACTACCTTTGGTTGCTTACCTATATCCCTGAAGCATTTAATTAAGTAATTAATGTAGTGAGCCATTTGGGAATAGAAGTGTTTGCCTTTAGGAAAATTGCCAAATGCCTCTCTGAGCTCACGGGACAGGGGCTGGATATACATTTAATAAAGAAAGAAATCTCCACCATGTGCCTGTGAGCATGGAGGCTACATTGGGCTATCATGGCTAAAAGCCATTGATTGAAAATAGATTGAGAGAACTTTTGTTCCCCTCTCCCACTGTCTCCAACTGGCAGCAGGCCCTTCACCTGCTGCTTGGGACTCTCCTCCGCCTACTGCTACAACTCCACCTAGCTGCCCAGCCTGCCACATGACTCGCCACACACCCCTTGGCTTCCCCTCCCTCCTGGTCTCAACAGCTGAGGATGTCGCTGACCATAACAGCGCTTACCCCGCCAACCAGGGAGGGTCTTAGAAAGCCGTGGGGGAAAGATTGGCTGCAGGAGGCAGGGTACCCAGGGACTCAAGAGGAGGAATTGCTATGACAGTTGGAGTGAGGAAGAACAAGGGAGTCAGTGAGATTGGTTCCTCTTCCTTTTCAGCAAGCACAGGTCCACTGAGGAAAGGGGTTCCTTTCACCCCCTCATTCTCTCCTCTTCCCGTGCATGTTCCTCTGCATGGATCCTGCAGCCCCTAGGCATTATTTTTCTGGAGACAGGACTAGATAGCAGGAATTGAGAAATGTGAGGGGAAATATTATGTGCCTTCTGTACATGGATGGTTGAACAGGCCAGGGACTACTTGAAGGCCCTCTCACAAGCCTTATGACAAAGCAGATGTCTGAACACAACATCTCCAAGTCCAGTGTTCTGTGTACTGTGTTATTCACTGTACCATCACAAATTCATAGTAACTTTCTGTTCCTGCTTTCATGTAGTTCCTAGTAATAGTTTTTAAAAAATGAAATGAAAAACCTGTACAATGTTAATCTGAGAAATTAATACCCCACTTTCCACTCATGGCAAAACAAAAAATAATCAGGGAAACATACATGATATCAAATGATAATAAAACAGCAGCACACATACAAACTTATAAAAGATCTTCTTTAACCTGATAGTTACCCTGACTTTTTTATGAGGCCATTCTTTGGTCAAATGAAAACATTCCTTTACAGAAGACATTAAGATGCCAGAGCACTGTAAGGTAAGAATGAGCACGTGCACAAGTTTTTGTTTCTGCAGCAAAAACGATCGATTGTTTTCGTTTCTACAGCCAGAACAAGCGATTGCCACTGACTCTTTGCACCTCAGTAAAAGTCACCGTGCCAAGGAGAGGATTCAGTTTCATAACTGTTGTTCAAAAGGTTAACAGTCAGAAACTCTACCGCAATGTGGATTCTATTCAAGTGCTACTTTTGAGAACAAAAAGTCTGCCCTCCATGAGCAAAATGTCCTTCGGCATATTTAATTTATTCAGCTTCTGAGGAGTCTTCTGCTGCAAAGAGCATTCATTTATTTTTCATTCAGAGGTAGATTTTTCAAAAGCACTAACTGCAATTAGATACCTTCTTCTGAGCGAGCAACATATTGTGTGAACCTTTCAAAACTGATCCAGCCACAACCAGATCACAGAAAAACCAACTCCTGTCCTCTTGTTAATTCAGTAGGTCTGTCAAAAGCTATATTCACTCTGAACAAACATCCAGATTTGTGCTTCAAGTTCCTCCCTGGAGATTTTTGATTTGCTATTTATGTGTATTTGTGTAAAATGCCGTTAAGTTTCTATCTGACCTATGGAAACCCTATAGGGTTTTCAAGGCAGGACACTAACAGAGATGGTTGCTATTGCCTTCCGCTGCATAGCAACCCCAGAATTTCTTGGTGATTTCCCATCAGGGGCATACCGGCTACAGGCGTACGCCCACACACCCCTCCTACCCCGCTGCTGTGCCCACCACCACCCCGGCCTGAGCTGCCACCCTGGCCTGAGCCGCCTGCTGCCGAGGCCCCACATCCAGGTCATTTGTCAGTGTGCTGATGGATGTGGCCCCTGCCTCCCCTGTTCACTGGCTGTCTTTCCGACCCCGACTCCAGCGTCGTGTAGCTTGCCATGGGGGAAGACAGCCGGTGAGCAGGGGAGGCAGAGGCCACAGGAGGCCCATGTCTGGTCTGGCAGCATGCTGATGAATGACCCAGTTGTGGGGGCCTCGACAGTGGGTGGCACACGGGCAGGTGGCTTAGACACGAGCTGCAGGAGCCCCTTGGCCTTGGGCTGTGCAGCAAGCCTGAGGTGAGGCGCCCCCGCCTGAGCTGGAAGCTATGGGGAAGGGCGAAAGTGGGACAGCACAAATGCAGGCCAGGCCCACGGGCTAAGAGGGGAGTGGGGAACAAATTGATGGGGGAGGGTGGCCGCCCATAGGGGGCAGGTGGGGGCCACCCATGGGGGGCAGAAAACTCCATTCTTGGCCTGGCTCCATTTTCCGTCAATACAGCTATGTCTCCCATGCAAATGATAACCAGGGCCAACCCTACTTAGCTTCTTTTTTTTGCCATCAAGTCACATGGTGATCCCTGGTGGGTCTTCAAGGCAAGAGGTGTTCAGAGGTGGCTTGCCATTGCCTGCCTCCACATCGCAACCTGATATTCCTTGCAGGTCACCCATCCAAATCCTTGCCAGGGGTGACCCTGCTTAGCTTCTGAGACCTGATGAGATCGGGCTATCCTGGGCTGTCCAGGTCAGGACTAGCTATTTAGAGGCTGCTGAAATTTCACAGGCATGGATGTGAATTAGAGAGGAGGCTCAAACATCATAATTGCCGAGCAGCCCTTCACTCCTACACAAGTAGCTCCTCAGGGTAGCAAAGGCATATGCTCCCCATAGAAGCAACCAGGGTTGCTATAGAGAAGAGCAATGCCACACATGGGGAACCACTCCTCAATTACCCACTGCAAAGGGTCACGGACAAAGTGTTCCTTTACTGACCATGTCTGGCCCAGAGAAGTTCCCCAAGCAGAGTGCCAAGTGTGGAAAGGCAGGTCTTTTTAAATCATTCTGCAGCAGAGTGCTGCCACGTCTTCTGCCCTATCCAAAGTCTTGCCTCCACATCCCAAAATGGGGATTCTTCTCCTCTGCAACAGCATCTCCTCTTTCCCCTGTAATCTTCTGAATTCTCAGTATGAGCTTCTCTTTGCATATCTGAAGAAATGAGCTGTGAATCACAAAAGTGCCTACAGAGATAAATGTTACCCTTTAAGGTGCCACTGGATCTTTGTTGGTAATCAGCCCAGCTTTGTACAAATAGAACATCATGCTTCAGGGTGTAAATGATCACTATGTGGACCATCTGTAGCAATATACTATAATGTAGTCAATGCTTTATTGATTCATCTCCACTATTACAGGAGGAGATTTGGGGCAGAGTTGACTGATCTGGCACGGCAGCCCCTTTGTTTCTGAACTCTCTTGTGTCCCATAATTCCCTTGGGTGGGCTTTCCACATAAGAAGGGGAAAGTGAAGAGATGGAAAAATATATCTGAGATGATGCTTAAGCTCTGGCAGCCTAAGGGAGAATTTTAAAACCAGTGTATGAAGCACAAGGTTAAAGAAAGGAGACTTTTTATGAAAGGACATTTTAAAAAAATAGTTTGCAGTTCCTCACCACCCCCAGCTCTACAGTTTTACCTCTCTTTCCTTCTCCCACTGCTTACCGCTTTCTACTCCATCGCTCCACATCAGCCTGCTAATTTGATGCAAAGTATTTGCCTCATGTTCGCCTGCCCAGATGCACGAGAGTCCCCCGCAGAGTAAACACTGACCGCCTCCTCTCAGAAGAGATCAGCCCAGTGTAGATCTTATGTGTGAGGAGAGGAAGAACAAATGGTTAAAGATGATGGAACTAATTGGGAAAATGGCAAATTCTCCCAGAGCAACAGAAATGCTATTCAGCTCAGCCAAATCCATGAGAGAACAAATCCTTCCCTGTTTACTTCAGTTATTCCTGGCCTACTCTGTAACAGGAGAATGAAATTGGAGTTGCCTCACTCCCTTGCTGCATTTTCTTTTCATTGCAGTTGGAAATTCTCATTCTGAACCATCTTTCTCAGAAAAGCCAACTGAATCAAGAAAACCTGTCCAAATCACCTCCTTCATTCTCGGAACATCCCAGTTACTTATTTCGCAGTCGGCCTGGTGCTGAAACCACTCCCCAGGCATCAGAAGCTGGTTATCTCTGTTTTATACCATGCTGCTCATGTAAACTAGCAGCATCACATGTCTGCATTAGTACTGCACCTGCATTCTATTTACATTTTACTTCAGTTTGAGACATGGTACAGACTGGAATCTTCTAAGTTGCTAAAACATGCAAGCCATCTTTTAATGGGCCTGAGCTCTTACAATTAGTCCAGTTAGCTGTGACAACCCTGCCTATTAAAACATAATTCATTTTATTTGTGCCTGAAGAAGATCTATTCCTCTTAAAGCTGTTTGATGTTTGATTTCAGGAAATGTCAGAGAGGGTCTCTGTGGTCAGGAAGACTGGAAGCACTGGAGGGGGGGAGGAACTAGCTTGCCAGGGATTAGGAAGAGTAGAAGCAGTGTGAAATCACAGGGCTCCACGGCTACACGCATAGAGTTACCCCAAACACTGTGGTGTACTGCTGCAGAGCCCCAAGAGAAATGCTGATAAAGAATTTCCTTTTGGATGAAAGAGTTGACTTCACATTCATCACAGTGTAGTGATTAAGAGCAGTGGACTCTAATCTGGAGAACTGGATTTTGATTCCTCAATCCTCCACATGAAGCCTTCTGGGTGACCTTGAGCTAGTCATAATCCTCGCAGAACTCTCTCAGCTCCACAAGGTGTCTGTTGTGGGGAGAGGAAGGAAAGGAGTTTGTGAGTCACATTGTGGCTTCTTGCAGTTGAGAAAAGTGGGGTATTAATCCAAACTCTTCATCATCTTCATCATCACCAAGAATTGCTTGGCCTTAGAAGGAGGGATAATTCTCTCCCAGCTTGTGCCCATCTGGTTTCTTAGTACAGATATAGCCTTAATTGGAAGGCCATGGAGAAGTTACTGTAGTCTGCTGTAATACTATCACCCTTTCCTGGTGTTTTGGTCATCCAGTTTCAAGAATATATTCCTGTGCTGGAGACAAAAGACAGATTAGGAATGTTATTGGTATATTGGTTAACAGTCTCCCTACCTGAACTGCTGGAGGTGGTATTGCAACTGGTATTTGCTACCCCAATGTTTTTAGTTCTTGGGAACCTCAGTATCCACGCAAAGCTCCCTTAGTTGTTGCAGCTCAGGGCTTCATGGCTGCTATGAGAACTGTGAAGCAGTTCAAAACATCTTTGTTCCCACACATGGGGCAGGTGTTATGCTTGACGTGCAGTGATCAAATGCTAAATGGCTGCCTGTTAATCAATGAAACTCAGTGAAATTAATTTTCAGAAACTCTTCAATGGATAGGGGACCAATTGAATGGTCTTCTCCTACCAGCTGATGGCCCTTGGGAAGATTCCTGCTGACAAGGAAGGTGTCCCTATTGAAGCCCCGGGAAGTCTGACCCAAGAAGAAGACATATTTGTTCCTAGTCATCTGTTGCCAGAGCAGGTTTTGCTCCTTGATTTAGTGATGTGCTTGGGGCAGTTAAGCAGCCTGAAATACAGATTGAGCGTAAGTGAAAGAACACTCAAAACAAGACTAAAAGTGCCTTTGCATGCTTACTCTGTGCAGGGGATGGTTAACAAAGCATCCCACCAACCCTGGGTCTGCAGAAAACCATCCAGTTGTGCTTCTCCAAATTGTGACAGGCATCTTTTACCAAGCCCCTGATGATGTTCATATTTGAGGAAAAGCTTTGAATGAAACTAAAGCAGGTTAATTTTCTGCTGTTCTGTTTCCATTTATAATGTGTAAAGACCTCTTCCATCTTCTCCGGCTACCAGTGACAGTGAGTTCTTTGTGCAGGGATTGTGTGTCAGTACAGTACCTAACACGTCCTGTGAACACTAAAGACAGAAGCCAAACAAAACTGAACATATGTAAATCATACACCTTTCTCTCTCTCTCTCCTCTAAAATCAATGGGGCTTTGGAATGCTTAATTTTGTCTGGATCGTGCCTTCAAAGTTTTCTAGTACCAGAAGCATCAGCAGGCTATACTCAATAAACCTGTACCGTGTATGAAGAGTGGATAATTATCAAAGCCTGCTGAAAATGGAAAAGACAGAAATCCATTCTGACCATGAATTCTTCCAGGAGCTAAAACCTGCAACAGCTCAGCAGAATCCGAGATGTCTGTGTCACCTCAAATGCAAAAGCAAGCATAAGAAAGCAGTTTTCACACTGCAGTGCTTTCACTGCTGATATCCTTTGCTCCAGCAAAAGCGTATTTAGTCTCTGTGAGTCTTAGCAAAGAGCTGTGTAAACTCAACAGCACTCCCCAGATGAAATTAACAGCACGCACTGGCCTCTGGTTAAAACCCTGTACCCATTAATGAAAAATTTTATGTAAATGAAGGGCAGCCCTCAGACTTGCCACAGGAGCCTGCAGTGCCACCGAGGTTACAGTACGCTGGGAATGGTGCGGTCACAGTGCTTGAGAAGATGACAAGATGGTAATTTTTAGAGGTTTTTAAAGAAATGGCAGAAGGTGTTTTTACACCCTCACTAATATGTCACTGCAGTTGTGTCATGAATAAAAAGATGGGCAAGGGGTGGGGCGGGGGGAGAGAAGCACGATAGAATGGACTAAAATACAGAGTGTGCATATAATCATCCTTGTGGTGGGAGAAATTAAAACAAGACCTGCTTAAGAAGTGGGAGAGATGAGTCCCATCCCTAGGCATAATTAGCCCATTCCTCTTAGAGCTTTTGCCTGAGCAACACTGAAATACTTTGGATTTTAAGAAGGGCAGAGATGCAGCAGAGCAGGGATCCTCAACTAGATAGTCAGTGGGTTGTAAGTACCTGCTGACACCTTTCTTGGCGACAATCAAGTGCTTTTAGAAAGTGAAAAGGGTTAGGTAGGGCATTTGCCCAGCAGGGCTCCTGACTGACTGCAGATTTACAGGCATCCTGTTAAAAGGAGCTTCTGCCTAAAATGTTGAATTGTTACTACTATTAAGCCTTTTCTGCATGCACAGCTTACCACTATTTTCCCAGCGGTCAGACTTTGTGACTAGGAAACGTGTTCTGTGAAATCATTCCACACACCTCCTTTCCCCTGTTGCTTTGGGTTTTTCCCCCCTTGTCTCTTCAGTTGCATTTATTCCTTATCAGGCGCATAGCTGCAATGGGGACATCCAGGGTAGCTTGTCCTGAGCGACTCCATTGCAGTCACATGGGGAGGCAGGGCGGGGGCATGGCAGGGGCAGGGAGGGCACACGCGGGCAGTTCATGCCCCGGGCGCAGTTCCCCCCCCTTCATCACTGTTCCTTATGCTACTGCTTAAAACATATTATTACTGATTATGGTGGGATGTCATCCATGACACTGAAGCACAACCCTCTCATTTCCCCCCCTTTTGCACAGGCACTCTAGCATTACTATGCAGTTACATTTTCAAGCAGCAATTCAAAACTGTCTCAGCCTCCATTTCTACTATTTAGAGTGACCAAACCAAAATGGATGGGAAAAACTCTTGGACCAGATGTCATTACTTAAAGGAACAGAAACACGTACCTAACCCTCCACACACAAAGAACTATGTTTTTTCCAGAAAATTTGATCTGCAGTAATACATAATCACTATTGCAGCAGGCCTCGATTACATGCAGTGATTACTCCTAGTATTCTTTTCAATCACCCCAGTGTCTCAGCATTCTATCACTGATGCAGTTCACTTTGAAATTGTTCTCTGCCCTAACCTTACACTGCAAGTTCTGGATGAAATTGACAAAGCTGATCCAATTGCCCCTACTTTATTTTAACTCTGCCTCAACATTACATCACTAGCTTGATATGACAATCATAAAAATAAAAATCCTTTTGAAAACAGAGGAGGAGAGGGAGAGGAAAATTGCTGAAGAGGAGGCTGGGCAACTTCACATGGCACAGATAAGGGCCTGGTGTTTGATGGGGTGGAGAAATAATGACAATTTCCACATGATCCTATGCTCAAGGGAAGTTGGCTTGGAAACAAATTGAAAAAAATCACAGTTTTCCACAACAGTGGAAAAATAAGGGAAAATGTCTCTGGAACTAATCAGAGGAAAAATGTGCAGAATTCAAAGAAAAAACATAGCAGTTGGCAGCAAGATACATTGTAAATGACATGTGGGAAATCTTAGACTTGTGTATAACCTCATTTTCTGTCATTTTAAGATTGGCACTATCTCCTGCTCCCATACAAGTTAATAGTGAACTGACTAGAGTTATGATGCAATCCAAAATAGCAACCTTCTATCAAAGGCAATGGGGCTTAGAAGACTGTCAGTCTGTTTAGGATTGAACTGTAAAGCAGTTAAGGATCTAAATTTATTCCTAAAGGAAACATTAATTAATGCTTTCTAGAGAAGGGGTATGAGGAGGAGAGGTAACATTTCACAATTTTTTGTATTTCTTACAAAAGGACTCCATTTGCAGTTATCTGATAAAGTGAATAAGCACTCAACCTCTGCCTTCTAAAAAAAAAGAGCAACTGGTGAAAATAAAGCTACAACTGTGTATGTGGTAAGAACAGTGAATGTGTCAGTGGTGATGTCACAGACACAATCAATTAGTTGCCAGAAACAACCATACAAATCCCAACAACAGAACTGATAATACTAACATGATAGAAAATTAGCAAGACGATGACTTCTTATTGCCTACTTTGTTGGCGAAATCAGTTTTTTCAGCCAACTAAAGAGTTAAAGGCACATTTCTGGATTTTCAGAAATAATGTTTTTAAGCAGTCTTTGGCTTGCTGTAGGCTGGGTCTTAATGCAAAGTCTTGGCACTCCTTACTTGTACAAATTCACAGAACATAGGTTTACGAGCCCCCATGGATAGATAGAATCCCCAGAGATGAGATTTAAGGGGATTCTTTTCTTATTCAAGGTCAACTTGTCTTCCAAAGCAGCCAAGAGGTCCTAACCAACCTACACATAACCCCTAATCCAGTTTGAGCACTTGTTTGGGTGTACTTCAGCTTCAGAGCAGTTTACTGGGTTTCCTTCACACTTCCCGCTCCAACAAAACAAGGTCTGGGAAGACATGTTACAAAACTGAGGGGAAAGCTCACTGCTGGAAAAAGAAATGACTGGGAGGCTTTTGGAAAATACAGGGAATAAAAAGCAGTTACAAGATGATATTGTGCAAGCAAAAGAGAAAATTCCCCAGTTATAGAAAGACACAGGAAGGGCACGTTCCACATATAGTTCACTCAGCCTTTCAAAAAAGTGCGGCTGAGATTTACCTTGGCCGCCATTGCTGCCCAGGGGTGGGATAGGGGGATGGGCAGCAATGGTGGGAATCAGTGGTGGGAATCAGCAGGTTCGCACCACTTCAGCAGAACCAGTTGTTAAAATGGCGCTTGTAAACAACCAGTTGTTAAATTATTTGAATCCCACCACTGGGGCAGGCTCAGCGCAGGCATCCAGCCCAGCGTGGGGATAGGTTACCCAGCTGCTGGAGTGAGTGAGTGACATGCCTGAAGGAGGCGGGGCCGGGGCCTTATATGGGCAGGCCAGGCCATCCTGTGCCCCTTCGAGCCCAAGCGCCAATAACTTCTCCCACCCTCCTTCACTTGTGGGTCTACATTTTTTGTTGTTGCATTCTGGTTATGGTGATTGTTGCTGTCATTTGCATTTCATCTGTCACAGCCTGACGAGTTGTGCATGGGGACTGATCCATTCAGGGGAGGAGGAGCCTGCATGCCAGCCCTCCCCATTTG
This sequence comes from Sphaerodactylus townsendi, assembly GCF_021028975.2. Lineage (NCBI taxonomy): Eukaryota > Metazoa > Chordata > Lepidosauria > Squamata > Sphaerodactylidae > Sphaerodactylus > Sphaerodactylus townsendi. The sequence continues at coordinate 39,776,511 of NC_059430.1, read as the reverse complement.
GTGGGGCCCTCCCTAAGAGGCCTGGGGGTGGAGCAAGCCTGTGAACCACACGTCCAGGCGGGGGCTGCTGGTGGCTCGTGCCTCCTGGCAGCAAGGGGAGTTCATCCAGAGGCCAGTGCCCAGATGGCTCCCACTATATTGTGGTTCCAGGCGTTGGTGTTTTCCCCCATGCATCAGGCTGGGGAAAAGTTATTACTGGGGGACAGCACACGTGCTGCCCACTGGTCAATGGGGGACAGCAGACGTGCTGCCCAGTGCCAGTCTATCCCCTATGCTGTGCTTCTGCTTCCTTTTGCCAGCACACCAATAAAAAATGGCTGTGGCCAAATTTTACCCACACAATTGGGTTTCTAGTGTGTCTCCTTCTGTACCCTGAGGCTGCTTCCTCCCCTCCTCGGGCAGCAACTTCCATTTGCTTCAGCCAATCATTTTTCTAAGCAAATAATTTAAAACAAAAATTGGATCTGGGATGGAGGAAATGGAGAGCAGAGAGATTTGGTAGAAGGGAAACTAATTTATTTTCCAGACAGAGAATCCAAGTCCAGTTCTCCTCAGGAAATGTATATATTGTCTCTGTTATATAATTGCTAAGTGTCTCAGCGTCTTTCATGGGCATATCTTCTTTAAATAAATTAAGAATAGGACGGCAGCGTTAGCCTCATTTTACAATGAGAATTGAAGCCCAAGAAGACACAGCCCAGCATCCACTTCCAAAACAACGGGCAATTCTTTTGATTCATTGGTAATTAATGAGTGTTGATTAAGATCCCTCTAGCGAATGAAACAAGTCTGTTATTCAACAATTCTGCTTTTTAGGTACATACTTCACTGTCAGCCAAAATTTCAGCTCTTGTTTGGATCAGTAAATGTCAGCAGTAGCAAGCGCACTGAACCCAAGGGACAGGGCAAGCTACACATTGAAATAAGCATCCACATAAATGAATGAATATGAAGTCTTGTCTGTGTCTCTGAAACAACAAAATACTAGGTCTCCTTTTTTGAAATGCAGACCCTGAAGTACAGCACAATCCGTGGGGAGTAAATGGATGGCCTCAGGAGTGCTGGATTCTGCCTTGAGGCACCAGCTAATTGGCTTTTGCAGGGGCATCCTGAACACAGTTACCCCCTTCTAAGACTATTTTCTTGAACATACTTAAAAGGGTTTAATTTTGCTTAGGGTAACGCTGCAAGTTTCTTCCAGATGCAAGACTCTTTGGTGACTGCCCTGCAGTTGCATAGTTTTAATTCACTTGATTCATAATGCATTTGCCTTCTGTCATCTACACCTGACACAGGGAACAGGAATAAATCCAAATAAAGTAATGCAGCAAAGCCTGAATAATGGGAGACACAATATACCAGAGTATTATCCTGCTCAACCTCTAGGGGTGACCGCAAACTCTTATAAAGCAGCTGCTGCCTCCCCTCTAGCTCATAGAGCAGTGGTGGCAAACCTTTGGCACTCCAGATGTTATGGACTACAATTCCCATCAGCCCCTGCCAACATGGCCAATTGACCATGCTGGCAGGGGCTGATGGGAATTCTTTGTAATCCTGTATCTGATTAAGTCTAACCACTGTCATAGAAATGATCCCACTGGGGTAATAGCCTACAGGAATTTCACATGTCCTCTGTGGGGTTTCACACACATGCACCCATCCTCAGTGTCTCATTGGTGTCAGCAAAGGCCACAGGAGAAAAAACAACCCCTAGCCCTGTAGGTACACATTTTTGTAGAGCATGGATTAGAAGAGAAGTACATTCAGATGTTTGATAAAATTCTCAGGTGCCTGTCATGCACATGAATGAGAGAAAGTGGGATCAGAGTGTGTGGGAATGCATTTCTGAGACAGTAAATCATACAAAGGTCTTCCATATGGTTCTTTAACGGAAGATTCTTTAATTTGATACACCACAATAAAGTGTCTTTATGTGTAACTCAGTAGAGTTCCAATATGTCAAATGAAAGAATATACATAATTCGTATTAACTTATGATTTATTCCCCATCATTCTCCCCAGTGGAGACCAAAGCAGCAGGCATTCCTTTTGTTGCCTCCATTTTATCCTCCCAAGAGCCCTGTGAGGTAGGTTAGGCTGAGATTGTGTGAGAGGCCCAAGGTCACCCAGTGAGTTTCCATGGCAGAGTAAAGATTTGAACCTGGGTCTCCAAGATCCTAGTCTAATTCTAATCACTGCACCACCCTCTAAACACTACACCAGAGATCCTGAAGACTGTGGTGTGTTTTGCCAAATATCCCAGAATGGCAGGAATATGCTTCAACTGACCTCAAAAATATTTTGCCCGTTGTCTGTGCTTGGCCACTGTCAGGGAAACTGGGTTTGCTTTCCATATAATTCCTGGACCGTGGGACTGCAGGTGCGCTCTGTAATATTTTAAAATGTTGTGTGCATGTTTCTTGGAAATGAGAAGTAAGTTGTGGAAGGAAGGGAAGAGAAAAGGGGGATGAGAGAATGATGTGATTGGTTGACACTGGAGAGTGATTGTGTAGAGTATGCTGAACTGAGAGAGTGATGATCGCCTGAGAGTCAGAGTGTGTGTAAAACCTGGTGTGTAAAACCAGAGAGCAGTCTGTGCTGGAGACAGATGGGGTCAATCTGAGCTAAACTCAGAGTGTGTGTGTCAAACTTGGGAGAGAGACAGAAGTCTGTGTTGGAGACTGACAGAGAATCATCCTGAGCTAAGCTTAGTCAGAGAGTGTAGAAATACTGAGAGATTAGAATTGGAGTCCAATAGGGTCTCAGAGATGTAAAGTGAAAGTCACCGCAGAAGAAGTTTGATGTAAAGTGAAAGTCACCGCAGAAGAAGTTGTTGCCTCAGTTTATTAATTGTAAATTATTTATTAATTGTAAAATGTATTAATTGTAAATTATTTCTTGAAACATTTAAGCCAAAGAACACATGTAAATAAATTTTTATTTTGTTAAATGTAACTTGGAATCCCACACTGGTTATTTTCTCAAGATCACAAAACCCTTTGAAACTGCTTTCAAGCTTGGACACACTGTTCCAGGAGAAAGTATTAAGGGGTTTGGAATTAAATTCCTGGTGGCAGCAAAATATAGGTAATGAACAGGAGGAAGAAATAAATGTTATTTTACACCTATTACATTTATTTACAAAGAAAAAAGGAAGTGGACATCACATGCTCATTCACAGAACTTAAAAATCCCTCATCCTGGGATTTATAGACCAGATAGCCAAATAAAACCGTTGTCTTGTTACTCCTTTAATTCTGCAATATTCAACAGGAAAAGACCGGAACATAACCCAATGAGTTACAGAGAACAGAAGACAACCCAAATGGGTGAATCCACTCAAATGTAACAAGCCCTTTAACAAATACTTGTCATATAAAGGCTTCAAGAGAGCTTCCCAGATTGTGCTCTGAATTAATAACTCAGTCCTCACAATGCCCTTGTTGTTTGGACTATCTGTTGACTGTGTAATTAAGGTCTGTAGCAACTCAGAACATGGAAGTGACAAAGTCCTTGCTCAGATGCCTTGAATGAAAGCCAGGGTAGATAACAGAAATATGGTGGGGACTGGCAAATAATATAGGCACAAAATGGCTGAGGAGCCTCCAAGTGGCTCAAGAACAAGTCTGCTCAAAAGGTGATTCTCTAGGGTAGTCCTGACAAATTGCAAGAGAGAGGCTGGCAAGAAGCCCAACAGAAGTAACTCAGAGCAGGGATGTAGGTATAGAATTGTTATGGGGTTGGTTTGGGGGCGGGGCTCAGGGTGTGGGGCCCCACCCCCATCCACCCCTGGGGGCATGGCCCTGCCTCCCCAAGCCCTGCCTCCAGCCTGCAAGCCAGCCAGACCCCGGGAATGAAAGTCTCACCTCTCACTAAAAGCAAAGTCTCACAGAGTAAGCTAAGACTTTCTTGCAGCCTCCCGACTGGCTTGCAGCCCTGAGACCCAAGTTGTGCATCAAGGACTGTGCCTGTGTGAGTGCACAGGAGTGCCTGCCCCCACTGGACATGCAATGAGGGGGGGTTAAACCCGAGGAATGAAACCGTTACCTACATCCCTGCCTCAGGAGTGACAGGTGGAGGCAAAGGGCTCTTGTGAAAAATCTGAACCTTAAGAAACCAATATCCATCAGGCAAGGGAGGAACACAATCAGCTCTATCCTGCAGAGAAAATCAGAATGGAAGTCCTTATGATAAATTTACTTATTCTTATTTATATTTTTGGTACCTACCTGTGTTATTAAACTGTTTTAGGTAAGAATAAAAAGAAACTGAATGCCAGAGAATCCAAATGGCAAGTTCCCGAAACAGATGGTGATTCATCCTTCTTCAAAGCTGTATAATTTTAAGCACTACATTATCACAAGATGGCAGGCTTCTCAATAGCCATTCCCCTGGTTATCTGTGGCAAGTCTACTCTCTGGTAAACAAGCAGGAAAATGTATGAAGAAAAAAGATGGGTCTCTCTTGTGCTCACCTTTCAAGATGTCAGTGTGCCACAAATAACTCAGTAAGCTGAGCATCAGGCAAATACAACATTTTAAAAGGCTAGCACTCACACAGCACAACCCTGAGCATTAAATACCCAGAAGGAAACCCCAAATCTTAAAGATGAGGCTCCGTGATGAGCCTGTTCTCAGTTCAGGCTCAGTTGTGCCACAGGGAGTGTGAACAAGGCAACGATAGACCCTTTGTTTGCTGCAGAGTAACAACACACCTGTGCAATTGCCCATCCCTTCAGCTCAGCCTCCTGGTGCCCAAACAGTAGAGACAGTGGAAAAGTAAAAAGCCAACTCACATGAGTCCAGCAATAATCAGGCTGGCAAGACTATACAGACCACAAAATCAGACAGCAGGAAATGCTCAGGCAGGGAGCCAGCAATAATTACCACAATGCTGTAACCAGAACACACACACAGGGCCAAATTATTTACCATGCTAATTACTGTTTATCCTTGTTTATGGATCTGGACAGTTGTGGGATGGACTGATTTATTGACTGACTTGAACAAGTAAGCTCTTAAAGGAGAGGCTGGCTGTGACTATAGAGGATTCTGCTGTGGCCGTATTAAGTTGCCAATGAACACAAACAAGACTGTCTCTCCCTGAGGAAGGATTGAGGAAGCTCATGGTATAAATCCCAGGAGATGCTTCTAGAAACAAAATATATAGAGATTCCCTGTAGATACACAATTCAATGGCTATTTTCATAACCATCAGAGCCTTATCTGTATTCAGTGAATCCCTAAATCTCTATTGTTTCTTCAAAGGACAATTTAGCACCAATTTAAGGCTCCCCTTTTAGACAGATATTAATGCAGTGATTTTTTCCTTATGTGAGCCATTACCTTCTGTATTAAATATTTTAGTGCAGCTTAATTAGGATATTGATGACTGTGAATTGTTTTAGTGTGTTTATTGATATGATACATTGATTTTTATAGCTATTAGCCATTTAGAGTTTTTAGATGAGGCAGGTAGAAATTTATAAATAGATTTCTAAAATTTAAGAAATGCTTCTAACAGTTTTTCTCATGAGCAGCATCTAGGGATGCCAACCGTGGGTTGGGAAATTTCTGAAGATTTGGGGGAGGGAATTCGACAGGGATGCCATGTCACTCTAGGACAGTGGGTTCTCAACCACCACCTACTAATGCATAACCCTTTAATACATGTTCCCTCATGGTATGTGAGAGTCTCCCAACCCTAACACATTTTATCCATTTTACAGATGGAGAATACAGTATACCCAGACGACCCCTGTGAAAGGGGTCATTCGACTCCCCAAAGGGAGTCACGCGATCCTAAGTTGATTGAACCAGCTGCTCTCACAAAGGAACTCTGTGAATTAGCACGACTCGCTGGGGTCAAAAGCGAATCCCTTCAAAGGGTTGCTCTTAAGACTACTCGGAAAACACATATTTCCGATGGTCTTAGGAATCGAGACACAAATCATTTTATGGTTGGGGGTCCCATCACATGAGGAACTGTATTAAAGGGTTGCAGCATTAGGAAGGTTGAGAACCACTGCTCTAGGACTTTCATTTCTCTTATATTTTATTTATTTATTTAATTTCTAAACCGCCCTCCCACTAGGGACTCAGGTGGTGGACAACAGTAATAAAAACAGCTTAAAATATAACATAAAACAACTAATTTGCAATAATAAAACCAAGAACCATATAGCGTCATCCCTCTCCCCTCCCCACCTTTGCTTGCCTCCATGGGGAGTGCCAGATGGTAAATAGCAGCAATGTATATTGTAACCAGGCTGGCCCAAATGCCTGGGCGGAACAGGAATCCGTCTTTACAGGCCATGCAGAAACTCTTGCAAGTCCACAAGAGGTCCATGATCTCCCTTGGAAAGCCTGTTCCACCAGGTGGGGGCCAGGGCTGTAAAAGTCCTGGCCCTTGTAGAGGCCAGCCTGATAGCTTTAGGGCCAGGGATCACCAATAGGTCCTCCTCTGATGGACAGAGGGGCCTAACGGGGCGATATGGGGAGGGCGGTCTCGCAGGTATGCAGGTCCAAGGCCGTGATAAGGCACATAATAAACCATAGAGTCTGCTTTCAAAAGTATCAATTTCCTCCATTGGAATTTATCTCAGTCTTCTGGAGATCAACTGTATTTTTAGGAAATTATCAGACTCGACCTGGAGATTTGCAACCATAGCAGCATCTATTTAATTTAACATCTTTTCACAGCACAGTTTACACTTGCAAAGCTACTCACAAACATTCAAACAGAGTTTATCTCATAAGGAAGAGCTATCTATTTTGCAAAAAAGGAAAAAGACCCCAACAGATGATATTTTAGCCCTTGTGAGAGCAGCCAAGTGAGAGAGATATTTTATGAAATAAATAATAAATTGATCTATCCCAAATCATGTTAAAAGGAGCACATAATTAAAATCGGTGCAATTTACAGACCTTTGATGGGCTGTGACTTCCCATCATGTCCGTTGGGTACACCATTTCAAAATGATACATAATATTTTTACAGCCTACAACTTGGTTTCACAACACATAACCCCTAAAAATATATAAGATGTCAATCTTGAGGATGTGTCCACACAGGGATTCATTCTAGTATGTGCTGCTACAGAAGCTTGCACTGTATGAGTATAACATCCTGTATTGGATTCAACCAGCTTTTTTTTTGTTCAGTCTTACCTGATTCTCCTCTTTCCAACAGGGGCCATATTGCCAGGCATTTGGGTGGCCAAAAGGCATACCCTTCACTCCTTTTCTTCAGCAGAAAAAATAGTTTGATCCAACCCTGTGTCTTGACTTGATCTGCATTGTTTGCAGCTTTAAAAAAAAGTATTTTTTGTCAAGGCACAGCTGACTTATAGAGAGAGAGACCTTATAGGGTTTTCAAGGCAAGAGACATTCAGAGGTGGTTTGCCATTGCCTGCCTCCACATCACACCCTTGGTATTCCTTGAAGGTCTCCCATCCAAATACTCGCCAGGGTCAAGGCTGAAAGTGTGTGACTGGCCCAAGGGTCACCCAGCAAGTTTCCATGGCAGAGTGAGGACTCAAAACTGGGTTTCCCAGATCCTAGTCTGACACTTTAACTACTACAGCATACTGGTTCTCAGGCATCTCATGCAGAAGCATTGTCCTACAGTGATATAGCTTAAGGCCATTTCATACAAGCAACTCCTCCACTCCTGCTCCCCATGTTCTGCAAACGATAACATATGCAACTGAATAACCACACAAAGAAACAATAGCATAGATGGTATACATAGAGTCCAAGGCAACTGTTTCTACAACTGTGATTTTTCTTTTTCTGTCTGCTACAATTGTGCAAACGTAGCCTTAAACAACCAATTCTTGCTTTTATCAAGTACCAAATCTCATGGAGAAAGTAAACAGGTTTGGGAACAAACCCACCCTGATAATGCTTATATGGAGAAAAATACTGCAGTTCCAACTTTCATGGACAGTGTTCCACTTCTTCCCATCTTTAACAAGATTCTTTAATGTGATCATAACAAGAATTTAATCCATTTGATCATGAACTTTTATTTCTTCTGAGGTTGTACGCATCTGCCCATTTCACAAGCCCCTACAGATGCATGTTTTGAAAGTCCTTCAAAAATTTCCATTTCACCCTAACTTTCAGCATCAGATAAAGGGAGTGCATTCCAGGCTATGCTCACATTTGGAATAATCCGGCACAACGTAATAAAATGATGATGATGAAGAGAAGAAGAATTTGGATTTATACCCTAGTTTTTTTTAGCAGTAAGAAGTCTCAAAGCAACTTTCAAACGCGTTCCCTTCCTCTCCCCACAACAGGCACCTTGTGAGGTAAGTAGGGTGGAAAGAGTTCTGAGAGAACTGTGACTGGCCAACGGTCACCCAGCAGGCTTCATATGGAGGAGCAGGGAAAGAAACCCAGTTCTGCAAATTAGAGTCCATCACTCTTAATCACTACCTCACACTAATGATGATAACAGCAACCTGATCTTATAAATCAGGGGTAGGGAACCTGCGGCTCTCCAGATGTTCAGGAACTACAATTCCCATCAGCCCCTACCAGCATGGCCAATTGGCCATGCTAAGTCTGGGGAGAAACTGATGGGGAAGTTCTAGTCCCTGAATTTATCTGGAGAGCTGGCCAGGAAATTCCTGCATACCGTCATAAAATGAACAGAAAAGAACAGTTTGGCTAAGTTATATTGGGAACAGGAAAAAAAATAATATGCAAAAGCTCAGAAAGCCCTTGTGCCGGTCAAAACAGCAAAACATTAACAGAACTGCAAAGGTGTGCAACAGTGAGGATGCAGCTTTGTCATTCCTCTCACCATAAAAAGGGCCGCCTCTCTCTCGAAGCCCGTGCTAATCCCCAAAGAGCAGGCAGATCACATGGCATCAGCTTTCACTATTTCCTGTGACTAAACTGCATTAAAGCAATATCATCCTAGCAGTGATTCCCCAGATAACTAATTGCTGCGCATTCCACACTTGCTGAGCTGAGCGAGAGAGGAGGCCAGTGCATGCACAGATGGGATAAGAAACTGGCATCAGGCAATCCTTCTATTATTAAAGTACAATCCTCATGGTTAATTTTTTTTAAGAAACCTTCGTCTCTAAGCTACTTTTCTTCACTGAGATCTCTCCCTAGGAGCCTGCGTAGTTCTCCCCCCCACCCTTTACCTGACCTAGAGCTGACTCACTGTTTTACTTCTCCTCTGATAATGCGGCTGATAATCTAAATTCACGAGGCACATTCTTGGCTTTTCCTAATTTGGAGGAATTTTGGAGTTGACCCCTTGCTCTCAAGCCAAGCAGTGTCAATCAGATCATCTGAGTGTCCGATGCTGCAAATTCACAAGGTTGCTCAGCAGTGGAGTGGTCCTTTCCACCTCCTATTACCTGTGTCTCTTGAGTGCTAAGACAGGTTACTAACACGAAGAAGAAGAAGAAGAAGAAGAAGAAGAAGAAGAAGAAGAAGAAGAAGAAGAAGAAGAAGAAGAAGAAGAAGAAGAAGAAGAAGAAGAAGAAGAAGAAGAAGAAGAAGAAGAAGAAGAAGAAGAAGAAGAAGAAGAAGAGTTGGATTTATACCCCCCTTTCTCTCCTGTAGGAGACTCGAAGGGGCTTACAAAGCCCTTTCCCTTCCCCCTTCACAACAAACACCCTGTGGAGTAGGTGGGGATGAGAGAACTCCAAAAAACTGTGACTGACCCAGCTGGCATGTGTTTGAGTCCACAAGCTAATCTAGTTCACCAGAAAAGTCTCCACAGCTCAAGTGGCAGAGCAGGGAATCAAACCCCATTCTCCAGGTTAGAGTGTACCTGCTCTTAACCACTATACTGCGCTGGAGGGGAAATATGGCTAGAGATGTATTAGAAAAAGCATGTCCCAAGCTGCCAGCCTTATCCATGATCAAGAGAAAACTGAGGGGCAGGTGAGAGAGGCTGCATAATATATACAGGTGTTCACTTGAAAAGGGAGCCACAGATACCATTTCAATGTACATCCCCTCCATTTGGTAGGCATCTCTCTGGTGTTCAATAATATTTTGAATGTACCTCTATCCTTGCCAATTTTCTGGTGATCGATTCAAAAACATCCTTCTTGAGGGGGTCTGTAGGAGCAAGGGATCCCCACGATATGTACCCTGAATTAAATTCCATTTTTAACATGGCTTCTGGGTTTGTCTATCCAGTAGTTAGAACCTTTGTAAGTTTTTAGTAACAGGTATGTGTTGTCACTGATTTAGGAATGGGTTATCCATTGCTTCCAGGATGGGAATATCATATGAAGCTCCAAGGGGAAATGAGGGCTATCCAACCCGGAGGGCTGAAGAGGAAATCCATCTTTGTAACTCCATCAGAACTGTCAGAAAAGCTTTGACATTGTCATTTTCCATCTTTTATCTGCAGAGTTATTAATGAGAAAGATTAGCTGCCTTCAAAAGATAAAAGAGTGACTCCCAAAGTCAAATGGGTCACACCCAGGAGACAACGAAACAGCTGAGCACCTCTGGTTGGAATCAAACAAATCCTTACCCTTGGCTGTCCAGGTGGCAGGTTTCTTCTTCTCCTAGAGTGAGTCCCTTGTGCTATTGTGACAGGCTAAAAGTAACAAGCATCAATCGTCTGTCCAGAAAAGAGACATCCACTTATCCAGCTGCATCCATCATGCATAACCTAGTTTATATGGACACAAGGAAAATAAACATGCATTATAAATGGAGGCAAAGGAGGTGCAGGCAGTGGAGACAGCTGCAGGATATAAGCCATGCCAAACAATGCTACATCAGCTTGAGGCAAGGTAAGTTCCTTTGCAATTATATTCCAGTTCTTTCTTTCTGCACTATCAATGCAGCTAAGACGCCTTGGCCATAAAAAGAATCACTTTGTCTTCTGCTCACAAGGTAATGTGTGGTGTGGCAGAGTGTCACTCAAGGACCAGAGAGAGTCAGCTCAAAACCCCCATTTTGTCATGAATTTCACCGGCCAAACAACCTCTCTGAGCCTAGCTTACCTCACAGGGATGCTGTAAGGATAAAACTGGTGAAGGGCAATTTATGCCATTCTGAGCTCTTTGAAAGAAAAGCTAGCGTAAACTGTGAGTAGTTTTTTTAAAAAAAATGCTAGGTATGGTTTGTATTCATTCACAAAGGGACAAGGTAAAGGATCAAGGCTAGGTAAGACAAGATGAGTCAGTGGAAGGAGAAAGCAGTAAACTGTATCCTTTGTTGTTCACATTAAAACATGTGTCTGATTTAGAAGCGCTGTGTGGCATAGACCTCTTATAAACCCAGCAGTCTCCTTCCAGCTCCTTTCTTTTTGCCAGAGCTTCACGGGGCCATAAAGAGATGCATCAAAGACTGCTTTTGGCATGGCAGGACACACAGTGTGCAGATCTAGCACAGCCAGTATTTCTCCCCGAGACCAAGACAGCCCACCTGCCTCTGTTTTGGAAGAGGCTGTGTCTCACCCGAGGTGGCACAATTAAGTCTTGTGGCCTTTTCCCTCTCCACTACACCAATACAAGCGGCTTGCCCTCCTCCCCTCTTTCACTTGGCCTGGAGTGAAGACAGACTGGTAACTGTGCCAACTCACCCCAACCACTAGAAGAGGGTGGGGGTAGAAGAGAAGAACACACTGAATTACACTGCACCAATTACAATGATATCTACGGAGCTGTCCAGAGTACTGCTGAAAGAAGAACAGATCAGATTCGTTGCTTGCAATGGGATACGTGCAGGGGATTTTTTCCCCAAATATTTAAGGCAGAAGCATATATCTGACTTCTCACTAACTGCTGGCAATCATCCAGTGCTGGCCTAACGACATTTTTGCACCTAAGGCAAAAAGTCAAAATGACAAATACCTATGAACAAATTAGATTGCCTGATATTGATCCATGCCATTGGTCCATGAAGTTCAAGATTGTCTGCTCTGACTGGCAGCAGGTCTCCAGGGTCTCAGGAAAAGGTTTTTCATGCCACCTAGTTTGAAATCCCTTCCAGCTGCAGATATCAGGGATTGAACCTGGGTCCTTCTGCATACCATGCAGCTGCTCTACCACTGAGCAATGGCCTCTCCCCTCCTCCTAGGATTAGAGCTCCTTTTTAAATATGTGGTGCAGACTGGAAGCAGAAAACTGGTATTCACCCATCCAGAGTCATTGCTTAGTGGCAACAATGGCGCTCTCTTATCTTGATTTTGTTACTCTCCTGAATCTCCTGAGCAGTGAGGGTTCGAGAATGACTCTGCTACCCATAATTCATTGCTCTTGCAGAATGTGGGGTTTCAGTCAAATGAAATCCACATCCAAGATCAAGGACCCATGAATAAAGACTGGGGCCTTTTGTGCACATTCGGTCTCTTTGGGTCAAGCATATATTACCTGCAGGTCAGATTCTAAATTGTGCATGTGGTTCCCCCTCTTCAGAACTCACGGTGAAGTAGATCAGAGAAGCCATGTTTTCCTTGCCTGCACAGGGAAAGTGAAGCACACCAGTGTGTGCTCTGCTTCGTTTGGCTTTTCCACACCTCCACACCTTTCCACCCTCATGCAGGAGCGGTCCTGCTCACTCCCCCACCAGCATTTCTGGGGGATCAGTGGGGCTTCTTTTTAAAGCATTTTGGATACATCTGATCTATCACTTCTGCGGTAGCTCATTAAAATGGCCTTTTTAAAAAATGACAAAAGGAAGCAGCAAATAATTTCCCAACCCAGAAGTAAGGGAAGATGGTGGCTAGGCTTGGGACAAGCAGCAGGGCACCTCCATGTGTGTAAACAAGGAAATGCAGGAAGACTTCATGGCAAAGCACAGAGCCACGCCGCAAAGTGTAAGTGCACAAAAGGCCTGGGACATTTCGTACACCTCTGCCCACCTTGCACACCAGAGCCTATACAGACTGTCATTCCCTTCCTCATTTTCAGGCCTCCAGAAGCAAGGACGTAGGTAAAGGGGGGGGGGGTTCTCGGGTTCAAACCCTCCCCATTCATTTCCGAAGCTCCGCCCACCTGTTTGTGGGTTTTTAAAACACTTTTAGTGTTTTTTGGTTTTTGGGCTGCAGAGGGCGCATTGTTTAGGCTAGCTAGCTGCACCAAACTTTCAGGAATTGTTTGGGGGACTCTTCTGATGATATTACCCAGGTTTGGTGAGGTTTGGACTAGGGGGTCCAAAGTTATGGACTCCCAAAGGGGGTGCCCCCATCCTCCATTATTTCCAATGGGATCTAATAGAAGATGGAGGCTATACTTTGAGGGTCCATAACTTTGGACACCCTGAACCATACTTCACAAAACCTGGCAGGTGTCATCAGGGGAGTCTCTTACCAATACCACCCAAGTTTTGTGAAGTTTGGTCCAGGGGGTCCAAAGCTATGGACTCCCAAAAGGGGTGCCCCCATTCTCCATTGTTTCCAATGGGAGCTAATAGAAGATGGGGTCTACAACTTTGAGGGTCCATAACTTTGGACCCCCCGAACCAAACTTCACAAAACTTGGGTATTATCATTAGGAGAGTCTCCTAAATATACCCTAAAAGTTTGGTGCTACTAGCTTAACAATTGCACCCCTGACAGCAGGCACCCCCCAAATTCCCCCAGATTCTCTTAAATCCACCCCCTTCGGCATGGATTTAAAGGGAGAATCTGAGGTCCTCAGTTTAGAACAGGGGTAGGGAACCTTTAACACTCAAAGAGCCATTTGGACCCGTTTTCCACAGGAAAAGAAAACACTTGGAGCCGCAAATAATTTTTGACATTTAAAATAAAGATAACACTATATATATTGGGGTTTTTTTAACCTTTTACTCTGCTCATTCTGAGAAGCGCATGGATGCACCCACCCTGCTGCCTGCAGGGCAGGCAAGGATGAAGCCGGCGGCTCGGCCTTGCCGGCCGCTGGGAAAACACCCGCCCCGCTCCAACAGGGAGGGCGAGAGGGGAAACCCGCAGCGCAGCCCAGCCGAACCGCGGGCAGTTAGTGCGCCCGGCCTGCTGAGGCCTGCAGGGCGAGGCAAGAGATAAGGTGGCCCGGCTCGGCTCATGGGAGCCACAGTGGCAAGGGGCAGGAAGAGCTGCATGAGGCTCTCTCTCCTCGCTGCAGCACTTGCAGGTTCCCCTACCCCTGGTTTAGAAGAAGAAGAGTTTGAGTTTATATCCCCCCTTTCTCTCCTGTAGGAGACTCCTAAAGCGTGCTTTCACAATCTCCTTGACCTTCCCCCTCACAACAAACACCCTGTGAGGTGGGTGGGCTGAGAGAGCTCCAAAAAGCTCTGACTAGCTCAAGGTCACCCAGCTGGCATGTAGGGAGTGCATAGGCTAATCTGAATTCCCCAGATAAGCCTCCACAGCTCAGGCGGCAGAGCAGGGAATCAAACCCAGTTCCTCCAGATTAGAATGCACCTGCTCTTAACCACTACGCCACATTGAAAGTGATGCTGTTTTAGGGTGGGGGATAATTTCACCCCAAAAAACAGCATCACTTTCAATGTTGTTTAACTGGGGACCCCAGATTCTCCCTTTAAGGTGGATTTAAAAGGAGAATTTGGGCTCTCTAGTTTAAATACCATTGAAAGTTATGCTGTTTGGGGGTGGGTTCCAGCATCACAGCGACTCCCCGGGGTTGTGTGTGTGCAAAACTCATATTTTGCACTGGGCTCCATTTTCCCTCTATGCCTCTGCCCAGAGGGGAGGGCAGAAGGAGCTGCCAGCTGCCTGCTGGGAGCCCAGCTGGTGGGGGGCAGGGGAGAGCAGGGTGGGGGAGTCTGCTGTCCCTGGCCTTGGAGAGCTGCTTTATCAGTGCTAGGCTGGGGGCGGGGCTTGGGGAGGCGTGGCCATGCCCTAGGGGCGGGTGGGGGTTGCCCCCCCCGACCCCCCCCCATAAAAATCTATACCTATGTCCCTGTCCAGAAGTGTGTGTGCCAGTGCAGGGAGAAGGGTGTGTCATAACCAACTGACTGGAATGTTCAGCTGATATGTAGTCCCTATGAATGATAATTTAGTTCCCCTGAATTCCAGCACGAGGCAGCTTGAGAAGCTTGAGATGAAACCCTCACTCACTGAAGAAAGAAAGAAAGAAAGAAAGAAAGAAAGAAAGAAAGAAAGAAAGAAAGAAAGAAAGAAAGAAAGAAAGAAAGAAAGAAAGAAAGAAAGAAAGAAAGAAAGAAAGAAAGAAAGAAAGAAAGAAAGAAAGAAAGAAAGAAAGAAAACCTAAAATTGCCTGGCAGTGCAATATCTGAATTGCCTGTAACAATTCAGAGGCAGGCTTATTTTCTCTCTTTCCTCATAAAGACAATGAGTCTTGACTGCCTGTCAGAATGTGCCCAAGACATGTCACTGGCAGAGAGCGGGGCCCCAGGTGTTTCAGCTCAGCACAGCTGATGCTGCTATGATGACTGAGGTCAGCGGTAGCATTTCCCAGAGCCGGGCAGGAAGGCAGTGGCTCCAAAGCCAAGCAACTACCTTGCCAGGATTGCCATTGCTGAATGGAACACAATGATAAATCCTTTGCCTGGATGGTCCAGGCTTGCTCATTGGAGGGAGGGATGGGTGGTTGGAGCTTTTATGCCTTCAGGCAGGCAGAAATGCTCTCCATTAAGGATCTCGGGCTTCAGAAAAATAGCTGCAGCTCCATAGCCGACTTGGATGATTTCCTCACGTTTTTTGTTCTCCCAGGATAATGTGTGCACACTGGGAGCTTCCAACAATACACCAGATAAATGGTTTCCAGCCGCATCCCAAAGCATTGGGACACTCCTCATTTCCTACCTGGCAGACTGAAAATAGGTTGGGGGTCTGCAAAGTTTGGTGTGTGTTGAAGGAATCATGCAATGGTTGCAGCTCATGCTTCATTCAGGCAAAATCTCCACCCATCTTGCTTACTGCATCTCTGCCCCTGTGTGGCAAAGGTAGGTTAAACTGCCGGTTAAATGTACATTGAAGCAATCACACTACTGCTGCAGTGCTGTAGAGGAGGACTAGAATTTGGGAGAGCCAGGATCAAGCCCCTACCCTGCCATGCAAACTCACTGGGTGACCTGGGGCCAGTCACTCTCAACCTAACCTACCTGAAAGGGTGGTGGTTATGCAGAGGAAGAGCAGAGGAAAGGAGGGAGAGGGAGAGTGATAGAGAATGATGCTGTGAAAGTAGGAGAAAAGCAGAGTTATAAATATAAATAACTGTACTTCAACATCTGCCAGACTCTGCACAGGTCCAGCCAATTCTGTTTCCCAATATGCTCATGCTGCCTTCAGTTCACTGCCACCAATCTCAGAGAGTCCCTGTGCTACTAGACCCCCCTCCTTCTCTTTCTGTATGTACAAGGCCCAGTCACCTGTGGTCTTGTCCTCACGCTCAAGAAGCTACCTGTTCAGGACCTGGCCGGCTGGCCGGCCTGACTCCTGACCGCACAGGTCAGTTGAACCAGAGTTTTCCTCATCAGCAATCTTTCCTCATCAGCAGTCTTAACCAGCTTGCAGAACACCTCCTGTGAACTTGCATCTGGCTGTAACATTTGAAATAATTGCTGCCAATTAAATGGCACTGATTTGAAAAATAATTGAAATTTAATTTATAGTAATTATTGAGTTACACAGAAGGCTCTGTGTGACGACAAGTTGGTACCAATCGAGCGCTGGATTGTGAGTTCTCCAAAGCAGGTGCCTGGGAGATGGTGGCAGATTGCTTCCTTCCAATAGGTGGGCAGGACAGGTTTCAGCATGGAACCTGGGGCCCACATTTCCTTGCCACCCACCCATGTGCCACAACCCCCCTCCCCTTCTTCCAAAAGCATCCTGGATTCCTAACACTCCCACACCACTTACGCATAGCCAAATTGTGCAAATCCCCCTCTACCACTGCTTTCTTTTCCCTGCTTTAGCCGGGTCCAAAGGGCCTGGTCAATTTTCTGGCTTCCAAATTAAGTGAGTTTTAGGAATAGCCCATCCACAATAAACTCACAGCTATTGGAATCAGATTATTAGATGTGATGTGGAGGAGTTGAATACTAGGACAGTGAATCATCCTTCCTCTTCCCCTGGTTAACCTAATGTCTCTTGTATGCACAGCCTCATTTCCCCACTGCTTGTGACAGTTCTTGGATAAGATACTGCGGTTTTCTTCCAGGGAAAGTCCAGCCTCTGAAGCGGATTCTCACAAATAAAATCAGCCTTGCAATGCTCAAAAATGTGGAGGAATTGCCTGAGGGGTGTCAGAGCACTGGCAAAGCAGATGGCGAACAATTTATGACATCAAGGAGAAGGACTTTGCTGCTCAGCCTGGGCAGATTTAACCAGGGAAGCTCATCTGCCTGTCCATTTCCAATTAAATGTAATAGGAATAGACAATGTCAGCCCCAGCTTCAAAGCAAGGAGAGTAAACTGGATTTCATGCTAGTGGTGAAATGGCTTGTGAGGAGAATCAGATTTTGGTACCCATTCTATACTTAGAATAAAATATACTAACTAATCAAATCTGCCAAGAACTATATGCGCAAGATTTGTGTGCCCTTAAGAGCCGAGTCAGCAATTTTTTGACACGTTGGACAAGGACCAAGTGACAGTGGAGAATGAGGTGCAAATAGCCAAGACACAGGAGCCTCGGCAAGAGAGGAAGCTATAAAAGGCCCCAACATACTGCAGGGGCAGGGCAGGGCAAAGAAGGCCCCGGGTTGCATAGGAGTTTGTGCAGATAATTCCTCCAAGGACAGTGCTAACTATCACTACACAACCACTCTCCATCTTTTACTCATGGTTTGTGAGGATTGGATACTTCGGATAGGGACATTTGAACTGTGCAGAAATGCTTCTGAGTACCAATGCTCAATAACTTGTGTGCAGGGACACCAAGAGGAGGGGGACTGGGGCCCAAATTCCAGGGCCCCAGATTATCCTGAGGGCTCCAGGAACCCAGCAAGGTGCTGCAGAGGGACAGTAGCAGCATACCTATTCTAATCAAGCATCTTTTGAACATGAAGGGGGTCCAGATTAAAGGATGGGGAAATCTTTGTCTGGGATCCTGCAATGGCTCTGCTTCCTTGAAGTTCCTTGAGGCCAGAGGTGCTTGCATTTGGAAGATGGTAGTAACTTGGTCTGAGCCTATGGGACACAAATCTAAGCGACAAACTTCAGTCTGGGGAATTAGACCATCCCCAGTCAAGCCAGTCAAGAGCTGGAGCCCCCTCCCCACCCCAGCTCCATGTTATTGGAGCCCTGTTGCATCTTCCAGCTTGGTGCAAGGAAGAGCCCAAGCTGGAAGGAATCAGAAAGTGACAGCTACCCATTTCTGCCGTGCCAGACTGCCTTGAAATCCTGCATGATCCTGTTGCCACTTTCACTAGAATTCTTTTCAACAATCCTCTTATTTTGCTAAGTGTTGTACTGCATTTGTCCCCCACAACAATACAGTGAGCTTGGTCACTGCTCTTTTTCTTTAGGGAAGGGGGCCAAAGCTGAGAGAGGAGATTTGCTGAGGGCCATGTGACATCACCATCACACTGTTTTCTTGATCATGGGTCTTCCTGATTCATATTAAGTGCTGCCTGCTGGACCATATTAGGTAGACAAACCCATACTTAAGAGCTATGAAAAAAATACCAAAGGCTTCAACACGGCACCTTTTGGTTTATCTTGCAAAAACCACAACGTTAGAATGGTGTTGAAATGACAATTGGGGTTATATCAATGATAAGAGTGACTATTTACTGGAAATGGAACTGACGTATTCCACACAGAACTAGTAGCCTGACAGTGCATCTTGCCCTAAGTCTCAATTCTCCTCTGTTCCAATATGACAACAAGGCTGCACTCAGACAAGACAAAAATCATGATGTGCAACAAACTTGGATTAGTTCATCAGATGTAAGTACACACATAACTCCCAGACTGGCATCTGCTTGCCTACCTCCCATCTCCCAGGAGAAAGGACAATTCTCTTGAAGAAGAAGAAGAAGAAGAAGAAGAAGAAGAAGAAGAAGAAGAAGAAGAAGAAGAAGAAGAAGAAGAAGAAGAAGAAGAAGAGTTGGATTTATATCCCCCCTTTCTCTCCTGTAGGAGACTCAAAGGGGCTTACAATCTCCTTGCCCTTCCCCCCTAACAACAAACACCCTGTGAGGTAGGTGAGGCTGAGAGAGATCCGAGAAGCTGTGACTAGCCCAAGGTCACCCAGCTGGTGTGTGTGGGAGTGCGGGGAATCAAACTTGGTTCCTCCAGATTAGAATGCACCTGCTCTTAATCACTCCATCTACTTGCTGACTTTGGCCAGACAGTTATGAGAAATGGTTGCATGATGCAGTAATCACTCAGGAATATGCTTAGGATCTTCTTAAACAAGGATAACATAACTTTATTCAGAATGAAGATAGAAACACAAGCCCTTCCAGATCTTTCATGAAAGCTTACCTAGCCAGCTTATCCAGAGCCACAAGTAAAACTTAGTCTGGAACTGCTCCATGTTCTATTCAACAAACAGTGGTTTGTGAATTCAGACATCATAACCACAGTTAGTATAAACTATAGCTTACCAAACCATGCACACATGCTATGTTGAAATCCCAGTTAAGTACCAGTCAACCAATGCATGGGGAGTGAGGGGAGTGTTTACAATCAGATGTTACAGCTCACTGCAGTTTGATCCAGCTATGCACTATGCAGTAAGTATGCAGCTTGTGCCTTAGATTGTAAACTCTTCTTCTTCGGCATGCAGGTAGTTAAAATGTGCTTCCTTCATCTGAAACCTTAAGCCAACTAAGAAATGCAATCTCAGCAACACCCTGGGGCTTTGATGTAAAGAAAATAATGTGTCAAAAGTGATAACACACTTAAATAGAAGGAAGGAAAGAAGACTCACGCTGGGAATCAGAGCAGTAATGCTAGGCGGAGGATCTGAGTTGGAGGCTCCTGGATCTTCACTGAGGTAAAAAGGATGTCACTGGGATAACGACATAACGAACTGGGAAGCCTCCTCTTACTGGACAAGACTTTCTGTGTACAGCAGCTTTCCTTGAGCTGTGTTTTTCATTTCCATTTGACTCCAACTCCGCAGTTTGCTTTTAATCACAGCCTGAGCTCCGGTCTCCCTCTGCTTTCTTCTTAATGCACTAGCCATGGGAGAGGGAAGGAAAGCAAAAGTCACCCCAGAACTGGCACTGAGAAGCTGGGGACAACATCAAAGCTTCCGCCAGAGCTCCAGACTCAAAGAGCGGGTCACATTCCACCGCTGCACTCTCTTCTTCACCCAACACTCTTTGGCCCTGCCTTGCTGATCCTCTGAAGAAGCCTTTTATACATTAAAAATGGCTGGCAGTTCTCCTTGGCCTTCCTTTTTCCAAGCTAGACATGCCATTGTTTTCCATTTAGAAAGGGAGAGAAAAGCCTTTCTCCAAAAACAAGAATGAAATCAGAGTAATTTTTTTAAAATTAGGGCCAACTAAATCAACATAAAATGGGGCAAGCTTTCGAGCTCACCAGAATTCTTCATCAGGATGGATATGATACAATTGTATACAATATTATTCAAGCCATGGTGTCAAGGGCTGATCTTGCAGACACTCTCTGTGAGATTCAAGCAGGCAATTGTCTTCCGAAAAGGTTTCATTGAAGATTTTTATGAAACATGAAATTTGAAATACACAATGCTTTTTTGAAACACCTGTTCAATATGCTATTTTGTTTATTTACTTCATCCCCACCCCCCACCCCACCCCATTCTTTCTCCCCAGCAGGGCCCCAGAGAAAACATCATTCTTGTCTCCTCCATTTCATTCTTGTTTACATCATTCTTGTCACCTCCATTTCATCCTCATAGCAACCACATGGGGTAAGTCAAGCTCTGAGTATGGGACTGGCCCAAGATCTCCCACAGAGCTTCTATGGCTGAGTGCACATTTGCTAACATAATTTTCCCTGGCAGATGGCACACTGTCTAAAACCTTTGTCATCAGTGTTGCCCTTCTCTGGACTCAGCAATCTTATCATGTATACCAAGATCTTGTTGATTTGAGGTCTGATTATTTACGGAGAACTCTGCCGACTTACCTGTGCCTGCCTTCTGCTTGGATGCTGTCCCCTGCTGTGTGTGCCAGAGTGTGATATCTCTCTGATGATCTGCTACCTGAGAGGACATGCTGCCAGTAGGCTGATGGCAAACATATTTGGGCTGCCCTATGCACTAAGCATATCACATGAAACACTCACAGGAAGCACTTTGCCCATGCCTCATCAAACATGGTAGAGCATCCCAAATTCTCTCTTTTTAATAATTTTTTTATTTATATAGTTGCACCCAATCCATTATAAACATATATATCCATTACTCTGTGTCCAAACCATACAATTTCCCCCTTTTCCCCCTCCCCCAAAGGAGTTCAGTTCTTCTTAATTTCTTAACAAAGCAGCAGCAGGTTCATTCTTTTGAACTTCTTCTCCCATCTTTCGTCTTTACCTCCAACTTCTTTCATCCAGTCCACAAAGAGAATCCATATCTTCATGATTTCATTTTGTCGATCTTGCCAAAGTTGGTTCCTTGACATTATTTCAAAGATTTCTAACTGTACCTGTTCCCAAATATAAGCATCCCAAATTCTCTTCTCCATGCACTACTCATTCCTTCCACTACTCCACATTCCCCCTCTTGTACATCTGGTTCATTCCAAGTGCCACAGCTAAAGGGAATGTATAATCGGTCTCAAAATTTGGAAGGATCACTCCGCCCTGAAGCTGAAATCCAACATTTAGCCTAGCCTATCTTACATCAGTTCAGTGGAACTTTGCCCTCTCCTTTTATTATTATTTATTTGTTGTGAAGTCACAGCAGACTTATGGCAATTGGGTTTTCAAGGCAAGAGATGCTGGGAGATGGTTTGCCGTTGCCTGCCTCCATGTCACAACTTTGGTATTCCGTGGAGGTCTCCAATCCAAATACTAGCCAGGGTCAGGGCTGAGAGTGCATGACTGGCCCAAGATCACCCAGCAAGATTCCATGGCACAACTGGGGGTTTGAACCTGGATTCCCCAGCTCCTAGTCCAACACTTTAACCACTGTACCATGATGGCTGTCCATTCTCTCCTCTATAGCCCAGTTAAATTCCTGCTGCATCCAAGAGATATATGGGGAGGAACCCCTTGAGTGCACTGGGGGTGAGGGCTTGTATAGCAGTAAGAATAAAACATGGGGTTTCCCCCTTTCAACTAGAAAAGATTCAGGAATTCATCCCAGCTCATTTTGTAAAAATTATGTTATGGCACCCCCTGGAATATCTGTGGAGGAAAACAAGCACACCAAGATTTTAACTGCAGCAATCTTTACCCTTCTCAGCCTAACTCAGTGTCTCCCCAAGCTAAGCCGCAAAGGCACTGGAGATTTCTCCCTCATCCCACATGTGAGACCCCGTCTCATTACAGCCAATGAGCCCAAAGCCTGATTCATACTGTTCATGCAGACACATAAGAAAAGCTGATTTCTGGACCACAAGCAGAAAGTTTCTTAATTTTGACATTAGAAAGGACAACAAGAAGGACTGGCCCTTCAAGAGAGAGGAGGGGTGGAGGAGAGAGAAAAAACAGGCTGGGAGAGACATGAAATCAGCAGTTGTGATGGTGCAGATGATGTACAAATCTTCATGCTTTATTGCCCAGCACAGTTATTAGATTTTCAGTCAACAATCAAACCAGAGATGCACAGCTCTTGTTGAAAATGAAATCATTGACTCCTTTCTCATTTCTCTTCACACTTTTTCCTTCCCGTCTTCACTTCCCAATGAGAGACTTCAGCCAAGAAACACAATACTGGCAATGTGTTAAACCTTTCTTCCCCCCCCCTCCCTCCCCAAAAAGATGAAAAGAAGATTCAATGCCAGAAACATCTCCACTGCTTCCACCATCACACCATCTCAGAAACTCAGCCGCACCCTGGGCTTATGACAAGACCTGGGCTTATGACAAGTCATATTTCTAAGCTATCAAAAGAAAATTCAGAGTTTGTTTTGTAAAATGCTGCTGATCTGCAGAAGTTGCCACTGCAGGAGCACATTGAGTGAAGAATCCAGCTGCAAAAACACACAAGTGACTAGTAACCAAAAGTCTTTTGCACCCTCTCATCTGGCTGGCTTCAACGTGCTGTAACAGGTCAAGTTCTCAGTTTCACACACCAGTTATGTGAATCAAGTATAATGGATACTTTCTATTTGTTTCTGACAAAGGGGGTTCTGACTTTCAAAAGCTTATATGCTGAAAATTGGGTTGGTGCTACTGGACTCAAATCTAACTATTTCTTCGAAAGCAATCACCTGTGGTTCTTGATGCACATACAGAACTGAACAACATCAGCCAAAGGTCTGATTTTTCTAGGACAGTAGTAACACCAGAAGAGCTTTATCAATACCCTTTCAGTTTCCTAGCAGATGATGATTTGATCTTGGGCCTGTTTCACAAAGGACAGGAGATTTCAATTACCTGGAGTTATTCAGCAGGGATTTTGTGAAAAGATATACCAGGCCCACCTCTTCCAATTCCCCACCCTCAAACTGCTGTTGCCATAGCGATGCTACTGACAATTTCAAGCCATAAACCCAAATTTGCATTTTAATGACACACAATTAGAATGTTGAGACAAATGGTTCCTCCTCTCTTAAAGGTAATGAACACATGCACACACCCTCTGTGAAGACAGTTTTAGAAGGTATCTCTGTCGGTCTTCAGCAGGACAGTTAAATTCATAGTCCTGACGTAAAAGAGCTTTAAAGGAGCCCTCAAAGCTTGTACCCTGAAAATCTTGTTGGTATCTAAGGCGCTTTTGGAATCTAATTGTACATAAACCTGTATCACATAGCATAAAAGTGCCAGCCAAAAAATACACCCAACACGATAGTGAAATTTAGAGAATTTGGAAAACTTGCACTTTGAGGGAATTGGCTGCGTAACACAGGTTTGCAACAACATTCAAAGGAAAAGGCATGGGACGGACCCTTGCTGTTCTGCAGACCTCCTCATATAAATACCCCATTTGTCTCTGTGGACAATTCTCCCCATTTCCTAGTATGAACAAGGAAGGATGAGAACTGGTTGTATATGTAGACTATACGACTTGTATGGAAAGTGCACATTAAAACTGTGGCTTCCAAACTAAATTTCAGTGAATCCTGGAATTCCTCATTAGTGACACCACATCATTAATGGTGGTCAAGCTTCTATGAAAGACTGCTTGCCTGCTGACACCAATCTTGTAGATCCATTGGAGATTACTTTCACAGAGCAACCAAGAGGTCTAACAAGTTTTGCCAGTTCCCATGTGAACTGAGTACACATAACCCGAAAACACTTTTCGGAATCCTCTGTAATGTGAGGAGGTTCCTCAATAGAATGGATACCCTGAACTTAGAAGGTCTGAACATTCCTGGAGTGAGCCAATATCAACTGTTTACTCCTGAGCTGGAGATCTTCATTGATTGCTTATTTGATTCTGGGTCCAATTTAAGCTGCTGGTTTTACCTTTGAAGCCCTTCCTCCTGTAGGACCCAGTTAATTGAGGGTCCCCATACCCCCAGCTTCATTTCTCTTAACAAAGCTTTCTTGCTGTACCTTCCATTGGAACAGTAAGGTCTGTAATCAATCCAAACCATGGGCTTTTTAATAATCTTAAGGAGGTGAGGATACCTTCTTTGCCTGTCTTTAGAAATACTTGGAAAGCTGTAATATTTAAGAGGGTTTGTTTACAGCTGGGGCTGAATACAGCAAATGGCACATTTCTGGCTGCTTGTATCCGGATGGTAATATTTTGTACTTGGATTTTTTCTGTCTGATACTATGGTTATTTTTCATATATATGAAAATATATAATCATATATTCTTACTGTAAGTGGCCTTAGACCCTTTTCAAGAGGAGGAAAAGCAGAATAAAATATTTAGACAGACAGACTTTGAAGCACCAACAGTGGATGATAAGGGGAACCAGAGAATATCACCACCCCTTAGTCAAGTGGAAGTAAGAAAGCATCCACAAAGTATCCCTGGTAGTTAAGGGTGACCTTCCACACTACTCTATTCCACCCCCTAACCTAGATATTAACTCCTAACCCCAGCAACAGGATAATTATTTTTCTTTCCTCATTGTCATATCAGAGAGAAGTACTGTTGTACAACTGTCAAGCACTTTTAGCAGATGAGTAGATATTTGGAAAGGACAAAGAGAGGTGACATTTTAAACACACACTCGCACACTTCTGAGGCATCTCCATTTAATCCTGCATCTATTTTTCCCCCAGAAATCCACTCTGTATAAAATAAAAAGGCAGAAAATGAATTTCTCTTGCCCTCGGTACAAACGAAATTCAAAGCAGGCAGCTGGCAAGAGTGAATAGAAAAAAAGAGGGGGCTGGAAAGAGAGAAATAAATTAAAAATAAAAAGCTGGGGGAAAGGGGGAAGTGCAAAGGGAGAAAAGCAAACAAATGAATCATAAAAGCTGCAAACCACCTGGAAATTTCATTTGGCTTTTCAATTTGAAAGTGACATGACATCTGAGCAGGAAGGCAAATGCAGGGGTGGGAGGGGGGAGAGGAGAGGAAAGGAAAGAAAAGGAAAGGAAAGGAGAAAAAAAGGCCAGGCTCAAAGAGAAGCAGCCCCAAACAATCATACTGGAACTCATCCAAGGGGCTGACCAAAGGAAAATGAACCCCAGCATGAAACCTCTCAGTCCTTATGCTCTGGGGCTCTGGGAAGCGAGAAAGAGGGATGGTTCCAGAGCATGAGCGGCTGACTGCCCTGTGAGAGGAACTCTCTGCAAATCCCATGTTAATAGGCAAGTGATAATGAACTGCTTAACCAGTCCCTTGAGAGGAAAGAATTAGAAGCTGGCAGTGTTTGAAACAGAACAGCCTGTTTAATGGGCACACGGACAGAACAGATTAGAAAGGGGAGTGAAGAGAATCTAAAGGAAAAGCACAGCAGACTGAGAACCCAAATACTGGAGACGAGAGGACCTGACCCTGGAACAGGCAGCTGCCTGTTAGAAGAGGAACTTAATACAAATCTATACGGACATGGTAGGACTGCAAATTACAGAATCTAGCACATTAGCAGGGAACTTGGAAGCCTCTTACAAAATGCAGTGCATTGTGACTCCCACTGTTTAGTAGATTCTACCCAGCCTTGAAGACAATCAGCTTTTCTGTCCTTTAACAAGGTGTCTGTATGGAAGATGGTATTTATTTAGATATGTACATCCTGCTTCCCTCCCCAGTAAGGACTCAAAGTGGCTTACAATACTGTTCCTCCTTCCTCTATTTTATCCTCTCTAAAACTGTCCTGTAATGTAGGTTAGGCTGAGTACGTGTGACTGGTCCAAATTCACCCAGAAAGTTCCCCAGGTGGAGCAGAAATTCAAACCTGGAACCCCCAGATCTTAGGCAGACACTCTGACTACTATACCACTGTGGGTCAGTGAAAATACTTGAGTAGCTTTTGCCAGACACAATCAGACAAAGTCTAAATGGGGCTTTCAGCTATTAAGAGTGAGCTGATACAACTCAAAATAGCTTTTTGTGTCCTCTCTACGCCTAACTTCCAGGAGGGCACAATGGTTGCTCTCCATGCCTGAGCAGCTAACCCTAATTCTCTGCATTGCATTACAGCTCAGCTGCAGGCCAGATGCACCCCAATGAACAGAGCAACAGGGATCCAGGTGGCAGAGGAGATCTGAGGTAGCATCTTCCAGGGCAGGGGTCTGCAACCTGCAGCTCTCCAGATGTTCATGGACTACAAATCCCATCAGCCCCTGCCAGCCCCTGGCATGGGCTGATGGGAATTGTAGTCCATGAACATCTGTAGAGCCGCAGGTTGCAGACCCCTGTTCCAGGGGTTGCAGCAGAGTTAGCATAAGAACACTTACCTCACCTCATTCCAACTCTCTGCTGCTAACGCACTTCATGACCCCTTCCATTGGCTTCTTTCTGTACAGCAGAGACAGCTTGCAGATACTTTTGCACAACTGTCCTAGCCCCACAAAAATTCTGCAGAGAAAAACCCAAATTCTGTGAACCTATGCATATTTATATACATCCTAAATTAAGCTATCAGAATAAAGCATGCCAATTATGTAGTTAAGGAGTTTGGGTTTTCTGTGCCCAGAGTTTGGTGGAGAGGGATTAGAACAGAACCAGAAGGCTGGAAGGGAGCCGCTGATTAGCTATTTATTTGTTACCTTCACACTGCCAGAACAGGCATCATTGTGACAGGCAGTATATTATGAATGAAGGGCTTGCATATTTCCAAGGACCTTTGGAGGATGGAGCGCTTTTCGTTGCACAGAGGCACATTTCACCTTCCTGTGGGTCTCAGTCAGAGAAGCCAGGCCACCTACCTACAAGCTCACCATGGCAGCATCCCCAAATGCAGAGCTTCACTTGCCCCACACAGAGCAGACTACAACTATTCACTAATATGGGAGGAGGTGAACAGGACAGGTACAATAGGGGACCCTATTTGGGTGGGGGCAAAACCTGCTTCTTTACATTAAGCCTGCTTTTAGCTGCATAATTCCATCATGGGCTGTTTTTTGGTCATGCTAGACTGTGACAGAAACTAAATTTCTTAAGAGAACTGCCTCCAGGAGGCTTGCTGTGGCCTTCTGTTCAGACCCTGAGTAAGTCTACTCCCTTTCAGTTTTAGAACTACTCTGGTATTTGGCCATTCACTCATTCCATGAACCCAGATCATTATTCTAATCCTGTGCTTTCCAAAACCATGTAGTCTACATTAGCCCACAGATTCCTGTGAAACTCTGCCTGTTTTCAATAGCGGAAGACAAGATTCCCTGTGGGACACCTTTCCCACTCACTACTGAATTTGTACTGCAATGGGTTGCTTCATGAAGTGTCAGGAGGTCACACCTTTCAGTTGGTAATGAAGGCTAACAGAGCTGGCTTGTGACCCAGGTGAACTGACTGAGCACCTTAGAATATGCCCACGAGTGCTCTGCAAAGCTGCTCACGACACTGAATTCTCTCTCAGGTGGCAATTTACCAGGCCACAAGAAACTATTTACATCTGCCTGCTGAACGGACACACACACACAAAGCAGATGGAGCACATGTTTCCATCTGGATCTTCACTCACTCCCCTCTTCTGCCCACGGAAATCATTCCAAGAGGATTTTAGCAGCAGCAGCTTGTTGCTGTCACGGCCTTTCTACCAGGTTCCATCTCCTTACTAATCTTCAGCACTCTCTGGCAATCTTACCAATGGAGCTTACGTATACAGAAACAGACAACCACATTCAACTCACATTTTAATTGTGGCAGTGGAGTTCTGGGAGACCAGGTCTTGTGCACACAACTCGTGGTAGCAACAATTTCACCAACTTTGAATAACGCACTTCAATGCACTTTAGGTGTGTCCAGGGATCGGGCTGCTTCTCAGCATCTGGCAGCCTGTTCCACTCCCCTCCCTATCACAAAGTCCTACCCAGGGACCCTGGAGCATCCCCACAACCAACAGCCCTGGCCCTGGACTTACCTCAAGAAGCAGGGACCTCCAGGAAGCCAGCAGCAAGAAGGAACAACAGAAATTTGTCAGGAGAACCTGAACAGCAAGCCTCAGCAATTCCAGGGAACAGGGTAGAGACAGCACAGTCCTAGCCAAACTGCAATCAGCATTTCTCAGGTACCTTGGCGAGTGGGGCAGGGCTGGCACAGGCCCAGTCAGGCTGCAATCAAGGAGGAGAGTCAGGAAGATTGAGGAGTCAGTCTCAGGCCAGCAGAGCAAAACTGACAGCTTGCCAACCGCTAGGAGACCACAGCAGGGAGGTCCTACGGGGAACTCCTGAGAGGGATAAAAGGAAGGCAGGCCAAGAGGTTGGAGGCTGGTGTGATGCAGGGGCTTGAGATAGCAGGAATGCTGTTCACCACCTGATGCAAACAACGAGCTTATGAACTAAAGCTGGAGTTGTGTCCTGTTTGTTCCACAAGGGTGGTTGAGCTCCTAGGGGGCCAAGGGGGACTATCCAGAAGAGGTGGCCAGCAGTGGCACTCACAAGGATCCCCATGGTCAGAGTGGTAAGCTGCAGTATTACAGTCAAAGCTCTGCTCACAACCTGAGTTCGATCCAGATGGAAGTCAGTTTCTGGTAGCCAGTTCAAGGTTGACTTAGTCCTCCATCCTTCCAAGGTCAGTAAAATGAGCACCCAGCTTACTGAAGGTAAAGGGCAAATGACTGGGGAAGGCAATGGCAAACCACCCCATAAACATAGTCCATCTAGTAAACTTCAGGATGTGACATCACCCCATAAGTCAGTAAAGACGAGTGCTTGTACAGGAGACTACCTTTACTTGTAATGCACTTTAGCAATTGTTTGCAACTGGATCTTCCTGTGTGAAACAGGTAAAATTCAGTTGCAGATGAGTTCTAAAGTGCACTGAAGAACACTGTTTGTAAAAGCAGCCTATGTTAAAAACACTGCCCTATGTTCATGAGAAGCAGGTCCCCACTGCCACTTTGAGGATTTTCACCATGCCCTCCCTTTTTTGCAATGTCACAATGATAACTACAAAAATGATGCAAGGAAACACTCACACAAAGTTCCTCAGAGGAAGCAACTCACCATACAGTCACATTTTCAAGCAACCATCATGCTGTTCAATTGTGGCTTGTGACTTCGTTGTCTAAAAAATTGGCACTTGACACATTCCTTTATATCCATGTTGTGTGTGTGAGTGTGTGTGAGAAAGTGTGTGTGAGAGAGAAGTATCCACAAGCCAACACCAGTGGATATTTGGCATGTAAGTGCATATGCACAGTTACAACATAAAACTATTAATCTCTCTCTGACAAACATAAATAAGATCAGTGAGATAGCACTAGCATGCTTGTCTCATGAAGCTCTGGAACCTTAAAATGTCTTTAAGAAACAAATGGAAAATAAGGGTCAATAAAGTCCCTTGTTACATAGAGAGATTTATACATGAGCCCTGTCAGACTTTGCCACCTAATGGCAGGCGAAAAGAGTTATTTGAAACAAGAGGTGCTCATTTTGATCATTGTGACTCACTGCAGAACTGCTGTCAGCATGCCATCCATACAGGGGACAGTAGCAATTGGGAGAAAATAGTCCGTACACCTTTTTCCCCTGCACTTCTGATTTAGTGCAAAAAACAAAATTCCAGCACAGAACATGGGAAGTGCATGTATACACGCATGCACTCTATATGAGCCCACTCTTCACTTGAGATCAGCAAGAGAGACCTGCTCACAGTCATTCAGATGGTAATACGGAAGGGCCTATTCAGTTGCGGCAGAGCTTTCACTGCAGTGCTACAGCTTACCACTCTGTGCCATGGAGCTTCTAAAATGCATTGGAAGTGCATTATTCAAAGGTGGTGACTGTGTTGCTACCACTAGCCGTGTGCCTAGGACCTGGGCCTATTATGCATGGAGTCTCCTCGTGTTTACATGCGAGAAGGCTGCGCAACTTGCCTGTCCTCACTTCCAGATCACCTCTGGTAGTCGCAAGATTGCCGCCTTTAAGGTCCTTTAAATTGTTAAGGTCCTTTAAATTGCTGTTATATTGATGTTGTCGTTGCCGTTATATTGATATTGTTATTTTGATATTGCTCTGTTTTTGAAACAAAAGCAGCAGATCCTGCTGCCATCTGAGGGAGGAGGCAGACCCGCCTGAGTGGAGCACTGACGGGCTTCTTGTGAGCCCCATGGGATCTTTCTATTCACTCTCTCTCAGATGTTCCCTTTCTGCTGCTGCTTGATGCTTTCACATGCACACCCCTCTCTTTCTCCCTCTTGACCCTCCCCACAGAGTAGGAAGTGAGGAGTGGGGGGGGGGGAGAGACCGGAAGGAGCAGAAACCCCAAAGCAAGGAAAAAATCGGGGCTTTCCCCACTCTCCCTAACTGGAGGGCTTTCGAGATCTTTGGCACTGTAAGTGAAAGTGCATCTGTACAGAAATCTCTGCCACAAACGAAATGTTTCTTTGCTGTGCAGGACAGCACTAGTGTATAATCAGCCCTGGTCTCTGAGAACTACACTGCCACAGTTAAAATGTAAGATGATACAGAAGGAATACAGAAGGAACTATTCAGTTGTGACCCCAGTAATATGGAATATATCACCCAAAGCCCCCCTCAACCAAGCCTATAGATTTTTAGGGGAGGGGATGTAAGGTTAAAAAAAATTAAAATACATCTACAGATTTGTAATGAGGTTGTTATGATATATAGTGAGGTTTATATATACGAAGCAAGTTACAGTACTTCAATCAGTTTAAATTGTATATTTCAATTGTGCTTTATACTGTTTGAGTGACGAACCAAAATACTGACTGTTAATTGCCTTGAGGATATCATTGGCAAGGCAGGATATAAACTTAATAAACTAAACTGTGGAAGGCATTTTCCCTTTTTTTTGCACCACGGTGATTTATCCCCATGGTACAGAGAAGTACAACATCTGCCACAAACAAGTTGGTGCGCTTCCAGCAGTCAAGAAAGCGGGGAAATATACTTCACCCAGTACAGCTATCCCCTCTGGACTGATTAAGAAAATTGGGTTGCCGAGGCCAAACAGGGACAGCAACATACTCGTCTAATCAAGACACATGAAAGGTACGAGTACCTCTTGATATCTACTTCCTCAGGAAACCCTACTTCCCAACTTTTGAAAAATAGCGCACCAGCCAAGAGGCTGGAAAGTAGCTTTTAAAAAACATTTCTAATTTGCTTAGGTACCATATTCTAGATTTTCTGGTGTCAAAGTCCACATATTCTTAATGATGCAAGAGCTCTCCTATGGCACCCATACGATGGCAGAGAGTTACATAAGCTTACCTAAACGGTTGCCCATTTCCAAAGGTGAGCTGCGCAGACCATGGAGGGCTGTTTCCATAGCTGCGCTGATAACTTGAAGGAGAGGGGGAGGGGAGACAAGTCTTTGGCAGCTGGACATTCCCATTAAGTGACAGCTTCTGATTAGCGCTTGAACAATCCCCCCCTCTGTTCTCACAGCCGATCCCTTTTAAACCTTCTGCCCTCCTTCATTTGCTGGAAACAAATATTAATTGCAGAGAACCCTGGCAAAGCACATGTTAGAGCACCCTGCCATTTTATCAAGTTGAGTTGTATCCACCATCACACAAAAAAACTGGCAAAGCAGAAATGACAGTCAGTGCTCCGGAATCTGGAGGGGGAGGGGGCAGATGTTTTCAAAACAACTTTTCCGCATTTGGAGTGAGAAACTACAAAGCCTTACTGAAGAGTCCCCAGAGAACTTTCCCTTCTCTTTCCTCCCATATCTATTCCCACTTCATGAGCTTCCAGAGTGTAATCGGAGTGAGGGCTCAGTCAGACAGCAAAATTGCCAGTGTATTTGCACAGGTAGTTTGTGTTAAAGAGCCTGTACTAGCAAATCCAAAACAATTTGCTGCATGAGAAAACAGCAACCATGGGAAAGAATAACAGATATCAAACAGCCCTGCAAAACAATTCAAGTGACAGCAGACCAGAATAAGTACCCAGGAACAAATGGGACATTTGATGAGAAAGTCAAAAGAAAGCAGCCAAGTAATCTTGAACGATGTAGGAAAGGAGTCTATTCTAGATCTAGGAATCAACATGAATCCAAGGCAAAACAAAAGAAATCAGTCCTACAGTTTCTCAGTCCTACAGTTTTATGATCCAACAAACCAGTTTGGTAATTTTGCAAATGTTTAGATCTCCCTCTTCATGCAGAAAGCCTTCAGAGTCTGGGGGACAAGGGAATCTCATACAGCTAAGTAGACTCCGCAAATGCAGAATAACACACTTTCAATCCATTTTCAATGCACTTTGAAGCTGGATTTTACTGTGTGGAGTAGCAAAATCCACTTTCAAACAACTATGAAAGTGGATTGAATGTGCATTATTCTGCATGTGCAGAAGGGGTCTAGGAGAAGCCTAATCCCAAGAAAAAGTCTGGCTGAGATGGTGAACCATTTGCATTATTGGACTGACCTGGAACTACGTTAGGAAGCTTATAGATACGGTAACCGTGGCTTTCAGAACAGAAGTTCTCCTCTACTTTTAAATGCCAATGAACAGATGTCAGTGGCGTATCAACAGAAAATGGAGCCAGTGGCAAGAACTGAGTTTTCCGCCCACCCCCCATGGAGCCCAGGGCAAGAACTGAATTTTTCACGCGCCCCTCTCCCACGGCCTCCCTGTCAGGAATGGGGCCATCCTCGGGGAGCCATCTTGTCTTCCAGATCTGTTTGGGTGCACTTTTTACTTTTTAAAAAAACTTACTATTCTCTTGAGGATGGCTTGCCCAGGCCAGTCCCTCCTGGGCTCTCCTTAAAAGCACACCTTGGCTGCCAGCCTAAGACCCCTTGTCTAGGATTAAGCCACCCCAGCCAAGCCTGGCTGAGCCCAGGAGGAGCTGCCTGGGGTGGAGGGGAACAGGCTGGGCAGCACCAGCATGGGGGGCTCCCCTCTTCATGTGGGGCAGCAAGCAGCAGGCATGACAGTCAGCCCCAGGCCAAGGGGCGTGAAGCTCGTGCTGGCTGGGCAAGCGGCAGGAGCTGCCAGTCAAAGGGGAGTAGAGATTTCTGGGCACGCCAAGAAGAGAGGGAAGAAGGGATAGTTGACAGACAAGAGGCTAGCAAAGAGGACACAGACAAAAAAAGAGAAGACACCAAGACTCCTCCCCGCGCCCCGGTCTCACTTGCTTGCGGCCCCTGGACTTCGACAGGGGGGGAAGGAGGAGGGGTGGGGGCGATTCCCCCTCCCTGTGACTACGTGGGCACCGCCTGGGGACATTTGCCCCCTCATGTCGCCATGGCTGGTACCCCCTGACAGAGGTTCAACAAAAGCTTATTTATCGCTGCCAGAAAATCCATGCAGATTTTTGAAATTCTATTGTCTGTCTTTGTTTTTGTATGCCACAGGACCATGCCAATGAGGGAGTCGTGTCACACTGGAATCAGGCATACTTTGCTACACTTTAGAGCTTCACAGGATATATACAAAAAAAATCTTCTCCTGGACAGTTCTGGAAGGAGAGACCTCAACCAGAATGTTTAAAGCCCTACTTTTTGGTGGCCTCCATGTTCAGGATGCTAATACAAAAATCCTGCCATATATAGGACGCCTGGCTGGCACATTCCCAGTTGCCATGCCTACAGGTACAGCCACTTCCCCACCCAATTCCAGATGCCCTTGGATGGCTGTCCACGTCCTTGCAAGACATGCTAGCCTTCTCTCACCTAACCCATTGCAATCAGAACCACAACTGGCCATTTCTCTCAGGTCCACACCCAGGACTCTCTGCTAGCAAGGAACAGAAATGCCAGAGAAGAGACACGATTCCACCTGTATGGCTATGCAAAACACTCAGTACGACATGCTTATGCCAAATAGCCTCTAATCTGGGTCCCTTCAGCAAGAGATCTCATTGAGTAAAGAAATGAAAATGACAACAAGCAGAGGAAAGAAGCACAGTGTCCGAAGGGCAATTGTGGTTATTTTCAAGAGGCAAGGAAGTCTATCCTGATGCCTCCTGAGCAAAAACACAGGACCCTCCATAAAAATAATCACTAGGACTGAACTTTGAGGAAAGAGTAAAGGGTGGAAATAGAAGAAAGGGGCAGGGAGGAAAGAGATGACAATGCAGTACAAAGGCACTGACATGAGGAAGGAGGATGAATGCAAGCTCAGGCAGAGAGGAGTAAAAAAAAAAATAGAACCGAGAGGCAGGCAGGCAGGCAGGGAGAGAGGCTGCAAAATGCTGGCTGGGTTAGAAAAAGCAGGTTATGCGGGACGGAGACATATCATCATACCCTACTGAGCTGGACCCATAACAAGCATTTTTGTCCATTTAATTGGACAGCCACCCTTCTGTGCTGGTGTTCGAGCCAGAATACAAATGGGGATTTAGGTCTGCGTCTTGGAACCCTCTAATTGCACACTATTTGTTTGCTAATGAGGGTGGGGGGAGAGAGAGTTAGGCGAATTGCTTGGCTCTCATTCTGGCAATGCAGCAGGGTGGGACAATCAACACCACAGGAACACACCATGCCTCTTCACTCTTTTTCCCCACCCACCCCATTTAGACTAGAGAATGCAGCAGAAGGGGGATAGCTGCCATAGGGCCTTTCCAAACATTAAGGATTTGAGGCTATGATTTTCTGGATCTGGCTTGTACATGTAGTTTCTCTTCTGTGGCACTCTTTATTTTTCAGACAGCTGATAAAATCAGACATATTGGATTTCCCAGAGAATCACAGAGGGACAAGTTACCCCACTGTACCTTGCTACCAAAAAACCCCACCCTTTCATGGTGCTCTGGGTGGATTTTGACAGCGATAACGGCACTTATCCATTGCATGAGACCTGAAGTTTCTCTCACAATGCCTTCAACCACCCTAATGCCATCTTAAACACCAGCACCGCTTTGAAAAATAATTTGGGGTGTGTGGAAATGTTGGGAACTGTGCCTTCTCCCAGGTGAATTGCAAACCAGAGTCTGGGACAGCAGTGGGCAACGGGAGGTGTGCAACGGATTGCTCAATACTGCTATTTTTATACTGGACAAATCTAGTGATTAAAAAGGAAACTTTCTTTCAAATAAAAGGAGGAAGCCAGTGCAGGGGCATGGCAGGGGCGTTCCAGGGCTGGGGTGTGGCAGGGGCACAGGGCGCACGCATGCCCCAGGTGAAGTTCCCCCTTGCTCCAGTCCTGGATGAAGCACCTGTGTTGAGGAAAAGAGGCAAGTTCAACAGGTGCAGCTTTTCTCACTTGTGCATGACAAGTGGCACAGGCTGAAATTCCCTTCTCCTGCAGAAGCATTAAAGGTATCTGGAGCCTTGCCCTCCTTTCTATTTGATCACCCTAGAAATACCTGTAGGAAGACCTGTCTGAAACAGAGATATCAACGTTTGAAACTTTGCTCAGTTATGAATTTCCCTTTTGGCCAAGGGCAAACCACACTCTCTTAGCAAAAATGCCCAGTCTGCAACATGGGAATATGGGTGACCTACCTGACAGCATGGCAGGAGATTATAAAGTTCTGTCCTCATAATAAGCAACCAATCAAGTGTTGCTGGCCTGTGGTGAGGTCTGTACGTTTCATCGGTTCATGCATGAAATGTACAGACTTCACCACACGCCGACAACACTTGATTTTCTTGACCGGTCTCTTCTATCTGCAGATTATTCAAGCCCAGCTGAAATGGAAATTCTGCCTCACAGTGACATCATGTGGTGAAAGCCGGCCATGGCAACAAGTACCCATTTCAGGCTAAAGTCGCTTGCTCATGGTAGCCTAGCCTTCATGATTGTCTCCCTCAAAAGAAGCAGCCCCAAGAAGCTATAATGGTGCCTTTAAAAAAAAAACTAGAAAAGAACGGAAAGAACAGCAGTAGCCAGTTGTTTCCAGATGTTTAACAGAGGAACAATTCTGCAGACAAATTAATGAGTACACACTTGTATTGATTAATATTTTAAAAGAGGTAGCCAGTATTATTCTGTGGCAAACAGAAGTCCCATAGCACATTAAAGGCCATCAAGTTTATTCCAGCCTAACCTTTTGTGAGTCAGACTTCATTCGTCACGGAGGATAAGGTAGAAATGTCACATTAAAAAAGGGGGAAGAGAATCTTCTCTTGGTCTGCTACTATCTGCCTCCCCCCACCCCCCATTACTATAAGGTTCCTTCTAAAAATCCATTAAAAAGATTTTTTCACTTTGTACATCTGAAGGAGTGAGCTCTAACCTTATGCTGGAATAAACTGTGTTAGTTTTTAAGGTGCAACAGAAGTTTTCTGTTTGATTCATTGCATATTTGCTAAGTTAGATTATTTAAGTGTGTTCTGCTACAGCTGGAGCAACATAAATCACTATTCTGATATTAACTCAATGCATAGAAAAACCCTGTTTAAAACATCATAAATTAACCATGGAAGAAATTCAACAGACTTTCAGACTTTCCCTTATGCTGCTTCTGTATCCGATACGACCAGACAGTCTTCCAAGCTGCTCCCAATCTTTGGAAGAGACTACCAGCTGATCTGAGAGTCTGCCATTTCTGCTATATTTAAGGTGACCAACTGTGTTTTCCTGATCACTAGACGTTCACAAACATTTTGGAATCAGACTGGCTGAGCTGGAGCCCAGGGGCCTCCTAGTCTAACCAGAAAAGGTATACCCAGCCACATCATTTTATCCTTTGCACAATCCCCATACAAGTTCCCATGAAGCAATAATAGGAACTCTTCCATCCACATTTAATGGCAGGGCGAGAGAACTGTCATGATGCTGCAGTCTGTTAAAAACAAAACACAAGCATTGCATTCTGAGAGAAAGGGAAAAGGCTGCCTCCAAAGATGCCAAAATCATTCACGTAAAGATTCATAAAACTGGTAAGTGATGGCGTGAGTGTCTCCTTGCAGGGTACACTGGCACCCTGGTGAACTATCCATGAAGCAATGAAGCACTTGAAGGACAGCTGTTTCCAGCAGGCAGACATTAATGGCAAGCAGTTTACAGCACTCTTACACCCTTCTAATCTCTCTCCTTCCTTCCTCCCTGGCCTCTTCCCCTGTGTTCCTTTTATGCAAAAAGGATTCCTTTCCCTTTGGGACTCCCTATTCCAGCCTTCTAGTGGTTAGAAGGCTGCCTGTCGAGCCCTGCTGGGTCGAGATTGGCCCATCAGGGCTCTAGTTCCTCCTCCCTGGGTGCAGCCTGTTCTGGGCTGTGCTGGCCCCACCCCACTCTGTGGAAATGTTGAGATTTGTTGATTGAAGCTGGGTTGGGCCTGTGCTGGTAACAGCTGAGGCCTGTTCCTGCTGCCCAGGTAATTCAGCCAGTTCCCTGCAGCTTCTCCTGGTTTCTGGCTTCCAGGGAGTTCTGGCATTTGCTGGGGCAGGGTTGCCAGTTGCAGGGCATCATGTGATCCTTGAGCAACCATCTGATTAAGGAAGATAGGTGGGAAAGCCTGCAAAGTGATAGGTGGCAGCCCCCTCCCTGGACAGGCAGTAGCTATGTTCTTCTGTATAGATTTTTAAAACAAACAAAAAATGACCTGGATCAGGGTTCCAGTGGATGGAGTGCTCAAAGGATATTTGTCAACATATACAAAATAAAAACTTTGAAAAGGAAGTTTATACGGTGGCTTGCAGGCTGGGTAGGAGTGCCATTTGCCAACATCATAAAGAATATCCAGCAGCACCTCTGACAATCACACAACTAAATTCTGTGATGCAAGTTCAACACCATAAGAACATAAGAAGAGCCCTGCT
This sequence comes from Sphaerodactylus townsendi, assembly GCF_021028975.2. Lineage (NCBI taxonomy): Eukaryota > Metazoa > Chordata > Lepidosauria > Squamata > Sphaerodactylidae > Sphaerodactylus > Sphaerodactylus townsendi. Next base: position 39,738,266 of record NC_059430.1, on the reverse strand, counting down.
GAATCAGGCTAATGGTCCTTCTAGTCCAGTGGTGGCGAACCTTTGGCACTCCAGATGTTATGGACTACAATTCCCATCAGCCCCTGCCAGCATGGCCAATTGGCAATGCTGGCAGGGGCTGATGGGAATTGTAGTCTATAACATCTGGAGTGCCAAAGGTTCGCCACCACGGTTCTAGTCTATCATCCTGTTTTACACTGCAGCCAACCAGTTGTCCTGGAAGGTCAACAAACAGGGCATAGAGGCCAAGCATTTCCCTGATGTTGCCTCTTTGCAACGGTACTCACAGGTTTAATGACTCGGAATATGGAAGATCCCTGTAGTTACCCTAGCAAGTGGCCCTTGATGGACTGAACTTACATGAATCCATCTAACCCCCTTTTATAGCCAACAGATGTGATACCCGAGAAAAGTTTAAGTAAGTACTTTAAGTATTTTCTCCAGAAAATTCATTATTCCCACCACAGAGGTAAACACCGCCCAGAGCCCCCCGGGGATGGGGCGGTATATAAGCTCAAAAAATAAATAAATAAATATAAGCTCAAATAAATAAACCCTACAAAAAAAAAACATGGGCACTATACGACAACTGAATCATAAGTGTATATTTATTATGCTGAGAAATCTATTATTGGACAGGTGGGGAGGAGGAGGGATCTCTGAAGTAGAGAACATTAAAAGCCAGTGAAAATTAAAAAAACCCAAGAAGGTAGAAAAGTGACATGCCTTGAACAGGCAGACTCTGCTGTGGAAACACAGGGCCAGGTTCTGCCAAGGAGTTCTCCTTTGCAAAGCTCCCACTCATGTCAAAGGAGCTTTTGCCCAAGAGAATTTCTGTATGGATTATGCCAAGGCAGGCCCCCAAAAGGAGAAAAGTAATGCAGCAAAGAAAAGGACAAATGGGTCACCCCACAAACACTTACAATAAACATTGTGAAAGTGCTGAACCGGAAGGCCTAGTAGTTTACCCAGCAAGCCTCTTAAAGCCTTGCCGGGCCTTTCATTATTTATAAGTATTTCTGAAGAGAAGAAATTAGATAGGAACCGATGGTGGGTTAAGGGGGATAGCCCCCTCCTGTCCCTCTGACACTCAAAAATAATTATATGATAAATATGTTTAAGAGCAAAGTCAAAGGAAATGCCTCCCATTTGCTTGTATCCAGTCAGCCATGAACGAAATGGGAGGAAACAGCATTTTTCAAAGCAATGTCACTTGTAAAAAGTCAAGTGTCTCCACCACATGCCTGCAGAACAGTAAGGCAGTGATCTGAATCTCTTTGTAGGCAGAGCAACTGCAGAGCAAATTGCCTAAGGTTGGCAAATACAGATAAATATGAATAATGACAGAGTTGGATGTTGACACATAATAACAATGTTATTCTAGGAAAAGGGTATAATGCTGTAACTAATGGAATCCCACAGATTCCAAAGGAAGTCATGTTTCAAATTCTGGCTCTGCAGCTCCAGTACAAGGGGTGCTTAACTCAGTCTATTTTCAACGTATTGTCGAAGGCTTTCACGGCCGGAATCACTGGGGTGCTGTGCGGTTTTCTATTTTCACTTAAAATGGGTATGTGCAAACTAATCATTGCTAGTCATTAGTATTGTTTTTTTAAGTTATTAAAACATATTCTTCAAAAGTTTTAAATGTATTTGGTACAGGAGTACAGGGGGGTGGGGGAATCATGAGCTATTAACAAAGACTTCACAAATGTCTTCCAGGCCCTGCAACTTCAAAGGAAAGCAGAACAGAGATTAGCACATCTGCTTTCCAGCTGTGCAACATGGGACACTATATGGAGTGAAGCCCCTGCTCAAAAGCCTATAATTACAAATCACATGCACTGAGTTGATTCTCTCTCATCTTCTAAAGGCTCCCAAAAGTTCACATTATAATATCTATGGGACTTCTCATGGTCAGTCTTTCTCTCGGCACCCTAACAATCCTGTCTGAAATATTTCTTAAGAAAGAACACAGACTCACCAACCCATCTCAGAGATAAACCTGGCTTAAACCAACGACAACTATTGTGGTATAATCCCTAGAGTGTTGGATTAGGCCGGGAGACCTGGATTCAGATCCTTAACTTGGGCCAGTCACTTTCTCTCCAAGTGACCTACCACAGTGCTGTTGTGAAGACAAAGTGAAGAAGAGTGCTATGATTACGAGATATAAAGTGATTTGAAGCACTTCAGCGAATTCCTGAGATCTTGTCAACAGTTTATTTTCCCAGGGAAGAGAATCATAAAATGCACCAAGAGGTTTGGGAGAGCAGGAGATGGGTTTCTGATGGGAGATAGCCATTTGCTCACCTGCTGGGATGAAAGTCAAGATGGATAGCAGTTGTAAAACATAAGTTGAGTTTGCAAATGGGTGAAGCGTGCCCTCCAGAATGACTGGAGGGTATCTGGGGGTATCTCCTCCTATGTGGGCCAAGTCTCCTAAATCTGAGAAAGTCTTCTCACCAACACAGGGCAACTGTATCATTTTTCAACATGTGCTACTAAGCAATGTATGTATGTTCTCTTGTGCACTTGTAAAAAAAATTACATGGAGATGACATGCAGAACAGTATGCACACGTGTGTATGGATGCCCCCACAGTTTAACATTTTATTGAACAGAAACATAGCCATAGGGACTTTAAGTTTTGTGTTCTTTAGAAACACCAAGGAAAACAACAAACAGGAGTGAATATTACTAAATATTTATTGAAGCCGGAAGCGTAGCAGATTCATAAACTTGGTTCATGTATAGAATGGGGATTGAATGCGGATAACAATCAGTCCAGTTTTCTGTGAAACTGACCAGAGTTTCTTTGGTGTATGTTGGGCATTGTAATGGTCCCCTGTGGATCTGTAAGAGAGGCGAAAGGAAAATATAACAAATGTAACAATGTTATTACTGTACTTACCTTTGAGAGATTCAGCCAGCTGGCTACAGCTGTATCTAATAAAAGTCTTTGAATGGATTTGTGCATGGTTCAAGCACACAGTGGCAGAGATTCAGTCACCACAGAATTGAGAGAGTTTCATTCCACAATTTGTGAGTATTACTAATCTAATTTTATCATAAACAATATTGACTGCTCTACTAATAGAATTCATCACTCTGTTTATAATGTGAGGTTATTCTATTTATTAACTTATAATTATTCATGTGGGTATTTATTATTGGTTTTTAAACTATTTATATCAGTGAATATGGGTGAAATCCTTATCCATTCATTATTTGAATCCTGTAACTAATCTTCCTGAGCAAACTTATAAACTGAGGAAGGTTTTTCCCTGAAAACGCTGCTCGCTGTGGGCTGCATTCTGTGACATCTACACATTCAGGATATTTGTGTCAATTTCACTGGGAGGACACTGCAGGTCTTGGAAAGTGGGAGACTGGATAATTGAAGAACCATTGCAAAGTTTACCTGAAAAAGGAATGACAGAGCATGCAAGTTTTTTGGAATATTACCATTGACTGTTGTCTTATTTCCATTTTTGTGCTTCTGTAAAATCCATACAGAAACAATAAGGACAGTCTGTGTGTGGTCCTTAATTGTGTGATTGTATGTTAACATCTTTTCTGGTTATTGTTACATGATAAGACTAATTGTTATTAGGATGACATTGCTTATTTTAACACAGTATGTACAGTTTTGCTCCTATTTGCACCAATTCACTTTTACACTGTATTAAAAATTGCACTTTAGGTTTGTTATAATTATTGGCAGCAGGGTACAGTGGTCCCTTCCCTTTTTGTATAGTCATTACACTGTACCTATTCTATTTGTGTTGGAGGTTGTCAGAGGTAACTGTTCTGCATTGTTAAGTTAGCTTAGACTTATGTTTTACATTCTTTTCATTAGTTCTGTAACCATCATACTTGATGGCTATTTTCTATGTCTGTGCTCTAGCTGAATTTATAGCAATAACGTATTTTATTGTTTAAGAAAGCAGACTATGATTCAAACTCCTCCCCATGACATGTAGATCACTTACACTTGCTTACATGGGATGGGTTGAAAGCTCTGCCCTTTGTACTTTCTCAGAGGCAGACATTACCAGGTTTCCCCAAGACACTGGTTATGGGGGAGGCTGGATTTTAACTTGAGGTGGCAGCACAGCAAAGAGGAAACATGGTTTACATGCACATGCATGCAAGAATGCACAGACCCAGGGCAGGTTTACCACAAGGAGAATCATGTTTGCTGCCCTTAGTTCTTCATAGAAAGGGCAGGATAAAAATGCAACAGGCAGGAAGGTATTCTGAGTGCAGGGCTAACCCACTAACTGGACAACACACTTCTCCAATAATGACTGGGTGAATATCAAGCTGACCAAAAAAATACAGTGCCAGCACAATGTATATCTTCATTTCTTAGGGTTGCCAACTCACTTGATACCTTGGTATCTCCCGCTTTTACAATTTGTCTCCAGATGACAGAGTTCAATTCCCCTGGAAAAACTGGCCACTTTGAAGAGTGAACTGTATTTCATCACACCCTGCTGATGCCCCTCCCCTCCTGAAATCCTATCTTCCCCAGATTTCACCCCTAAAATCTCCAGGTATTTCCCAGTGATAGGTACCCTATCATTGCTGTGTTAACCACCTCTGCTCATCTTCTCTTAGAGTAGACTGGCTCTAAATACATTGTATATTTAAAGACAATCACTAATATTAAAACTGGAAGACACCTGGATAGCTTACTTAGAGGTCCATGCCCTAAAATAAGTTAGCCTATACCCAAAGCATTTCTAGCAGATGGCCTTCCTTGCTTTTTTGTGTTTATTTTACTTTTCAAGTAGATGCAGAATTTTTAACAAAATTATTGCCAACTTTTATAGATAGGAATGGAAAAGGAAACATGAATTAAAATTATTTATGCTAGCAGTAAAAATTTTATAATACTGGCTAAACAACAAACAGTAAAAAGTTCTGAGACACATCAGTTGTCCTACTAATCAATGAAAGCAATGAAATTCCTGACGAGCATTCCAAAAGACTAAAAACAAAACAAAACCTTAAAAACCACTTAAGTAATATTTAGCCAGTGCTAAAAGGCTAACTACCTGTTACTCTCTGACAAATGGAAGAGTCTCCTGCCTTATTTCTAAAAGTAAAGCCACTGCATAAGAAAGGAATATAGAGCAGCAAAACAATTCCACAGAAATCCCTTTTAGAGAGATTGGGCAGTTCAGGACCAAGGGCTTCTAGTGACTGCTTTGTGACCCAAACAGACTAGTCTTTATCCAACTAAAAAAGTAAAGTTGTGATACAAATTTAATAGAAAATGAAAATGAGCCTGAAGCAAATTTTCTTTTTAAAGTATAACAGGTTAAAGTATAACAGGTTAAAAGATAAGCACGGATAAAGCAGAGCCCTTTGGGGATTGGGCGGTATAGAAATCCCATCCGTTCGTCGGTCGGTCGGTCGGTCGATCGATAGATAGATAAAAAAGCAGTCTCTTTGGGATCTTATTCAAGCTCTTCCTCACATTCACATTCTGTGTGTGTAAAGTACTGTCGAGTCATAGCCGACTTATGGCAACTGTTTTCAAGACAAGAGACTAACAGAGGTGGTTTGCCATTGCTGCCTCTGCATAGCAACCAAGTACTAACCAGGGTCGGCCCTGATTAGCTTCTGAGATCTGATGAGATCATGCTAGCATGGCCTATCCAGGTCAAGGCCTTCACACTCTAGTCCGTCCTCTGTGTGAGCAAAAGTCAGTGAGTACTGTCAAAGCATCTCATAAGTAGGATGCAAACATCCCCCTCTTGGAGAAAAAAATAGTTCCAGATTTGAACTGGTGAGTCCACCTGAAGTTCCACCAAAATTAAGATATATGATATGATTCATCTAGAGAGAAATCAGGCCTGAATTTTCCCTAGAAGCTAAAACTAAACAAAAGCTATCATACTTCTTGTCACTTCATGAGAAGTTGAGACTCACTAGAAAAGATAATAATGCTTGGAAAAGTAAACGGCGGCAGGAAAAGTAGAAGATCCAACAGGAGATGGATTGACTCAATAATGAAAGTCACAGCTGCCAGTTTGCAAGACCTGATATCAACAATAGGGTAGTTTGGAGGTCTTTAATTCTTAGGGTCACTATGAGATGGAAAGTGACAGTACATAACACACATGGTATCATTCCCTTTACACTGAAATAAACTACACACACAGGGAGAACACACACCTTCACTATTAAGCTGTAAATAAGCACTAATTGATACCAGGGATGTTTAAAAGATGTTTCAGTGAAGAAGATACTGGTTTTGATCAAACAAAACACTCCCATCCTGAGATTATCTGGTGAGAGTTGTCCATTTCAACTCCTCCTTTCAAGGTTAGGCTGCCAGCAACATGGTGACTTTTCTGGAGTCTCCACTTATCCCCACCCAAAGGAAATCTACCAAGCCCCTAGGGCACTTTTAGAAAAAATAGCTAAGATCATATTTCAGCAAAGGCGTAGCTCCAAGGGAAGCGGGGGGCGCAACGCACCAGGCATGCGCCCCTGTGGGGGTGTGGTGAGAGCGTGGCAGAACAGGGCAGAATGAGGGCGGAGGACACACCAGTGCACCAGCCATTTTCCCCCCTTGCTACGCCTCTGTATTTCAGCTTGACAGAATGGAACTGCCATAATTCTTGCTGTTGATATATTTTATCTTCTAAACTCTGTTTTTATGCATGTTAACTCAAAAATGCCTCAGTGCATTCAGTAAAGGTTACCTTGCAAGCCTGTCCATGTATTCAAAAGTAAATCTCAGTGAGTTCAACAGATTTTGCATTCTATAAAGAATCTTTAGGATTACAGCCCAAAGCTGCAGTCTCACATGAAAGCACAGAAGAGCTTGTTCCAACCAGAAGCTCTGATTTGCGCAGCAGTGTCTCAGCTGCTGATTCAGATCGAACGACAGTATTGTTCAAAAAGCACACCGCGTAGTATAAAATATGTCACATGCATTTGAGAGAATGATAAACTATCTAGAAAAATTAATTTTAAAGTTTTTGGTCAATAAACTTCTAAAAGAACTGGCACAATATGATGCTATCTGGCACCAGCAAAGCAGAAATAAATTTGATTCCTTGAGGAACAGAAAATGTAATGATAAAATCTCGTAATAGTGCCAGCATTAGCATGACAAGAACAACTGCTACTAAAGTCACCAATTTATTTCAAGTGCTGCACTGCGAAGGGTTCCAATGAGGCTGAAATCAGAATAGAATGATAAACAGAAAAACCTGGAATGAGGGGGTTTGATTGCCACTTGTCCAAGAAATGCTGCCTGATTATAAATGAGGACTAAATAAACTATCATTGATCCATGTACATTACACTGAAAGACATTCACTAGGTTTGTTTGCTGCTCCAGTAAGTTATTTCTATCACAGTGTAACTTGCTTTTTCAGGAAGAGATTACCTTTTCAACAATATAAAAGAGATAACAATCAAGAGTGAAAACTACTTTAAGCCTGGACCCACTGAAGCGGTTATACAAATCTCTTTAGATTGTCTGAGAATATTTCACATGCCCAAGGAAAAACTCATCCATACATGCCAGGGAAGTAGCAAATAAACATATTACAATTTAAATTGGGGATGTATTTAAAGCCCAGTTTTGGCTGGGTGAAAAGAACCACCCACTAGTCCCAACAACTTCCATTCCTCGTGTTACTCTCTATACTACATTCATCAGGCTATTAAGCAGAAGGATGGATGGTTCTAATTGCAATTCTAAACATACCTGTTTGGAATATTTTCCACTAAAAAGCAACGGAAATTACTCCCAAGCCTATAGGTTAGGATCCAGCTGGGGTATTGTTTCCCTGTCCTTTACTTTTGGAGTTCCCTGGCCTTTTCCTTACCCCTTTCAGGGGCTGAAGGTCAGAAGGCAGTTGGGAGATCATCTACGACAGTGGTTCTCAACCTTCCTAATGCCGCAACCCTTTAATACAGTTCCTCATGTTGTGGTGACCCCCAACCATAAAATGGGTATATATAAAATATAAAAAGACTGTTTTCCAGTGGTCTTAGGCGACCCCTGTGAAAGGGTCACTCGACCCCCAAAGGGGTCGCGACTCCCAGGTTGAGAACCGCTGATCTACGACCTCCCACACTTCCCTGCCCCTGGGCTGGCTCCTCATTTCTCCGCCTCTCTGATGAATGACAGCCATCTTGTCTGTCAAAGCCTGTGCCCCACCCCCTCCACGCTGACACTGCTAAGCCACTGTTCCAGGTTCACAGTTCTGCCTTATGTTCTGCTATCCTGAAGCTGGTCACAGCACAGCAAGCCACTTATGAGGCGGCTCAGCCATGCTGTTTGTGCACCACCCCCAGATGAAGCACAACTCCACCCTCCCCCAGTTTGTGATGCCTGTGCTGCAAAATTACATAGTAGGATCCTGGTTGTATTTATTTTTTTATTTCTAACTTTTTAATGTTGCCTTTTTATCCTGTCATGGTCAACATAAAAACATTAAATTACTTAATACACTTAAAATTATAAAAGACAATTAAAAACACACAGAACTTGAAGAAGGGACAATTAATGGGGGTATGCTAGATGAAACAATAAGGTCTTCACCTGCAGGTAAAAAACACCAATAGAAGGAGACAGATGAATCTCCCAGGTGAGAGAGTTCCAACGTTTTGGTGCCACGACAGAGAAGGCCCTTTCTCAGGTTGCCACCCATCTAGCCTCAGATGGCAGTGGCAATCAAAGCAGGATCTTTGGCTGATGCCTCTTTGGCTGCTTTTTTTTTGGGGGGGGGGTCAAATCACAGTTGATGTATGGCAACCTTGGAGGGTTTTCAGTGCAGAGATGTTTGGAGGTGGTTTGCCATTGCCTGCCTCTGCATCATGCCCCTGGTATTCCTTGAAGGTCTCCCATTCAAATACTTGCCAGGGTCAAGACTGAAAGTGTCTGACTGGCCCAAGGTCATCCAGCAAGTTTTCAAGGCAAAGTGAGAAGGTGGTTTGACATTACCTTCCTCTGCATCATGACTCTTGTGTTCCTTGGAAACCAGAACACCCATCCAAATACTAACCAGGGCCAACTCTGGAACCACAAAACTCCTTTTGCAGCTTTTTAATATGTACCATCATCTAATTAAAAAGACTGGTGAATAAGGGCCCTCAGGATCCATTTTCTATACATAAAAGTCGCATCTTATTGACTTTCCATAACATGTCTCACACATTTAGAAGCACTTTTAACCATCTCCTGTCGTCCTTACACCTTATTTTCATTAACAGCCACTCACCGCCACCACCCCAAAAAAACATTTAGCAAAAGTCCGTAAAATGTGTGTGTGTTAGAAGGACGTTTAAGTACTATAATTTATACTCGATTACAGAGGTTTTTCACTTTAAGGCAGGTTAATTCTGATTGTTTCCTCACACACACACACACACACACACACACACACACACTTTGTTTTACACTGGAGATAAATTTCTAAGGAAAAAAATTAAAACATAAAAATAAAGCAATTGATTTCACAGGTAACCCTACAAACGGAAATCAGTTATCAAGGTTGGCCGCAACGCCTTCCCATTCAAATAATAGAACGCAACAGCCCCTCTGAGCACTTGCAACACAACCTGATCAGGAACGGACCGGAACGGCCGGAAGTGGGGCAAAATCGAGCGTGGAAAGGCGTTCGGATACCGGAAGAGTGGCTAGTCCGAACCCGGAAGCAACCGAAACCATAGAAAACACCATAGAGTTGAAACAGAGAGAACTGCAATTCACTTGGGCGAAAGGAGGAAAATGTCGGCTTCTTTACTAAGGAAGGGTTTGAAGTTGCTGGAGGAATCGACAGGTAATAAATGAGAGTTGAAATGAGAACTTTCTCCGTTCGCATCTGTTAAGCTTAATTACGGTGCGAATCAATTGCATGCTTAAGCAGAAGTCCCATTTTATCCCATAGAACTAATCCATATGCAGAGGATTCTAGTCTTAGCGGTCTTTTTCGTTCCCCCTTTTTGTTAAGCTAGCGGCCGCCTCCCGGCCCAAACCAACAGCGACCCCAACTCGGCTCAAGAAACAGTTGCTGAGGAGGAAGAAAAGAAAGATCGTCTCAAGCCGCAAAAGAGATAAAGCTACAGTCAAAGGCAAAGTTACTAGATCTGCATTAGGTAAGAGCCTCTAATCTAAAGGAGCTAGTAGAATCATGGTGGGGGAAGTTCCCCCTGGGAATTTACTCTATTTTCTTAAGAGTTTTTCACAGGCTACTTCCTATGAAAGTTCAAACTATTCTTAACCAACGGTCTCTAAGAGGCTGTATCATTCTGTGTAGCTATTCGATATGTTGGGTTCCTCAGTTGCAAAATGCCTTTTGGGATGCTTGGATTGGTTTAAAGCTCTGAGTTTCATATTAGCACCTCTTATAGATATGCATGCACATTTGCAAGCTTATACTTCATTTCTTGGTATCTGCTTAACGATCTGAGCTGCATGCCTACATAGATATTACAGTATTGCGTAGGAACATCAATTTAGTACATTAAAGGGTTTCTGAAGGCTTTCTCTTCAGTTCTTTGGCTGTCTGAAGGAATTAAAATTATTCACATGGCTAAACTTTGCTCTCTGCATACAGAACAAGTTTTCCATTTTGTCTCACAAATGGTGGTAGTTGGTCCATCGAAAAGAACCGCTCACCTAATGTTACTTACCACACTGAACTGTGTAGCTCACTAAGAGTAGATAATCTGTGGCCCACTAACATGTGTTGAGTGGTCTATAGCCCCCATAACAGTCTCTCCTGGCTCAACAGACAGCACTGGCCTTCATGACCGTGATAGACCCTAATCAAGAAAACTGGGCACCAGTGAAACAGCACCACAAGAGACAGACAGCAACTCTCAGGCAAGCTGTCAAAATACACGGGTGCCTAGGATGGTTGCCAAAGCAGCCCTTCTGGTTCCCAAGTTCTTATAAGAGCTCGAAATCTTATGGGGTCCAGAAGTTTTGAGCAAAAGACCATAACTTTATTTAAAGGGCTGGGAGCAGGGGCGTAATGAGGCAAACTGTAGCCCTGGGCAAAACCTGAGTTGGATGCCCCATGGGCGGCCACTCCACCACAACCAAAAAATTTTTGCACCAGGACATTGGTGTATTTTTAGACATATCAGCATCAAAATTTCAGTGTATCATCAGGAGACTGTCCTTATGCTACCCCCCAAGTTTGGTGAGGTTTGGTTCAAGGAGTCCAAAGTTATGGACTTGGACTCCCAAAGGGGGGTGCCCCATCCCCCATTGTTTCCAATGGGAGCTAATTAATCCCCAAATTGCGTGCCCTAGGCAGCCCTTTGTCTGGAGTTAGGTCAAAACTCCTTGGAATCAGCCGCTTGGCTGAGGGCTTTTAGATTCTGGCTGCAAATTCATTTTCTCTCGGACTGTAATTCCCTGGTCCACTGGCTGCTCTCTGACACCCATTCCAACCCCTGGTTTTCCATAATTGAAGAAAAAATGGCCTCTATTGGACTGTCAGTGGATTCACTTTGCCCTTTGTCCTATTCAGAAGCTTATAGAAAATTAAAAGGTCAACTATTGGATAGAGAGTTCTCTACCCTAATCACCGCAGCCAAGAAAACATGCTCCCCCCCTGTATTTTTCTCTCTCATTTGAACGGGGCCACTTGGCACACTACCTGTATTGCTTAATAAACCGTGCTCAAAGGAGAGCCATAATGCTCGCCAGGTTTAATGTTATGCCTTCTGCCTTGTTACATGGCAGATTTAATTAGCAAGAAAAGGCTAAAAGATTGTGCCTGTGTAATGATGGCTCAGTTGAATCTCTGGCCCACCAATTACTACACTGTCAGATTCAAGGAAATCAGATCCAAGTATGTGAATCTTACTCCTTTACATTTACCAGATCTCCTCGTTTTAATTAGATTACACTACTTGTTGGACAATCCTGATCCTTCTCTCTGTTTGATAGTGGCAGACTTTCTCCTGGAAATTACTAAATGCCAGTAGTTTTCCTTTCACTTAACATTTATTTCCTGTATTGTATATGTTTTTTAATCTGTTTTTATTATTGTTGTACTGTTGTCTATGCCAATAAAGGCTTGCAATGGGAGCTAATAGGAGATGGGGGCTACAGTTTTGAGGGGGCCCCTGAACCAAACTGCACCAAACCTGGGGGGTATCATCAGGGCAGTCTCCTGATGAAACCCTGAAAGTTTTGAGACTGTGCCTTCAGAAATGTGCCCCCCCCCCCCAGCCTGCAACCCCCATTGACAGCAATACAGAAAACTCAATGCAGAACAAAGATTCTTGGGCAAATTTCTGGGATATTCCTGAAGGGGGCGCATTTTTGGATGTATCAGCACCAAAATGTCAGGGTATCATCTGGAAACTGTCCTGATGGGACCCCCCCAAGTTTGATGCAGTTTGGTTTAGGTGGTCCAAAGTTATGGACCCTCAAAGGGGGTGCCTCATCCCCCATTCTTTGCTAAGGAGATGGGGGCTACCCTTTTGAGGGTCCATGACTTTGGACCCCCTGAACCAAACTGCACCAAACCTTGGGGGTGCCATCATGACAGTCTCCAGATGATGCCCTGAAATTTTGGTGCTGATACGTCCAAGAATGCCCTCCCTGCAAGAACATTCCAAAATTTGCCCAAGAATCTTTGTTCTGCATTGAGTTTTCTGCATTGATGTCAATGGGGGTTGCAGGCTGGGGGGGCACATTTCTAAAGGCACAGTCTCAAAAATTTAAGGGTCTCATCAGGAGACTGCCCTAATGATACCCCCCAGGTTTGGTGCAGTTTGGTTCAGGGGGGCCAAAGTTATGGACCCTCAAAACTGTAGACCGCATCTCCTATTAGCTCCCATTGGAAACAATGGGGGATAGGGGCACCCCCTTTGGGAGTCCATAACTTTGGACCCCCTGAACCAAACCTCACCAAACTTGGAGGGTAGCATAAGGACAGTCTCCTGATGATACGCTGAAATTCTGGTGCCGCTCCAGGGGTAGGGAACCTGCGGCTCTCCAGATGTTCAGGAACTGCAATTCCCATCAGCCTCTGTCAGCATGGCCAATTGGCCATGCTGGTAGAACTGATAGAATAGTTCCTGAACATCTGAAGGCTGGATTCCTCTGTGCTAACAAAAACTGCGCCCCCTGCAGGCCAAAAATGGAAAACAACTAAAAATACCCAAAAACGAACCCAGCATTTTGATGCCCCCCACAAGGTGATGCCCTGGGCAGCTGCCCACCTTGCCCAATGGGCATTACACCAGTGGCTGGGAGGCAGTGATTATGATACACTTTGCCTCCCATGATGAGAGGCCGCAAGGAGGAGACTGCCAATGTTGGCGATGGAATAGAGAGGGAAGAAAGAAAGGGGGAAGCCAAGTGGCACCTGATGAAGTGGTACCATGAGAGATGGGCAGCAAGTCTCCACCGCATCCTGTTTATCCCTTAGTCACACTTCCTGGTCTGCAGCAGGTATCTGCTCCACTCTCCCAAATCAGACTTACTTCATCCTCCGTACATCCACAAGTAAAGCCGGGGGGGTGGGGAGGGGAGAACTTGCCCAAAGAGAATGAACACAGTCACAACAGCAATGAAGAAGAGGAGTGCTGCTGCCAGGTATGTTCAGGGATGAGGTTATCCAAAGCCTTAGATAAAGGACTGGACTAGGTTTCATGGCACTGGAAAGAGCACAGCTGTGCAAAGATTCTATGCATGAATGCTGTACTCCTTGTCTAGGGGTGCAAACAGGGATAATGAATCTACAATCCTTGACACTCATCTTGTGTTGGAAGCCCGATTTCCTGGTTGGGTACAACTGCTGTATATAAAGCTTGAGGAGTGCTTGGTGTCAATATCTTTCTGACCCTGTTTCTCTAATGAGTATATCATTGCTAAAAACTGTGTTGCTAAAAACAATCTTATTTTAGTGTTGCCAAGTCTCCAACATTTCTTACCCTGTGACTCATGGAGCAGGGTCTAATAGTATGTACTAGTATGGTTCGACTTATTTTTAATCAAGATCAATTCTGGTCCATGTAACTGTTTTGAGTTGTGCACCTTTTCTATAGCATGTGACAATTAACAATATATTTTCCCATTCAAAGCTGCAAGTGGCATCAATCCTTCAGGGGTAGGGCGGTATATAAAACTCAATAATAAAAAATAAATACATAAAAATATGCATGTTGAAAGTACAGTATAGTCATGAGACTATAGGCACTCAGGCACAAACTCAACATGTTTCAGAAATGAGGCTTATATGCTTAGAATACAAACATGTAATATAGATTAGACTTCAGAAGAGGCCTACTGGATCAGACCAGTGGTTCCTCTAGTCCAGTATCATAGAAGCCCTAATTCTGCCTTCTAATATTCAGGGACCTGCTAGCTGTGAATGTGGAGGGGTTTCTCATTAGTCAACATGGCTAGTAGCCATTGATGAACCACTCCTCCATGAGTCTGTCTAATCTCCTTTTAAAACCATCTGTGCCTGTGGCTATCACTATGTTCACTGGCAGTGAATTCCATGATTGAATTTCTCATTAAGTAAAGGAGTACTTCCTCTTATCTAGTCTGATTCTGTTGGCCATCAACTTCACTGGATGGCCTTAAGTTCTAGTATTATGAGGAAGAGAGGGAAAGTTCTTCTTATCCACTTTAGCTGCACATATAAGACTCTCAGGAATGCATGATATTTTCAAGTTTTAAATAAAGTGACTTTTTATGCAATTTGGTGTACCAGTATAATTTTTCTATATATTGTTCAAGTTTGGTAATTGCAGAGGTCTGATTTTTAGGGGGGGTGAAGTGTCCATGAAATCTCTGGTACAAAGGCGGGGGGGGGGGGGGGGAGATCAGGCTTTGTGGCAAGTCATATTGCATTCCAGCCAGTCAGAATGTTTCTAAACCTACCTGTGTCTTTTGTCCTCTTTGCAAACCTGCTTACAATTATTTTCTTACTTCTTCCCAGAGGAGTATCAGAAACGCCAGGCTGTTAACCATTTGCAGGAAAACCTGCAGTACATGCTGAGCAGTCAGTTTGTTACAGACAGTTCTGTCACTCAGAAGGTGAGCCTTATACTCTACCTCTTTGTATGCCGTAGCCTTCCTTTCTAATTTTCTTTTTCCTTCCTTGTCATGTTGCACTCACCCATAACCTTCTCCCTGCCTTCAAGACCCTTGTTCACCCAAGCTGAGTTTTTATTAAAGCATTTTAAAGCCACTTTTCTCCTTGGGAGAACCCAAAGCTGCTTACAAAAAAGAGATTCCAAATTACAAAAACCAGCATATTGCCTACATCTGCTTGGCCATACCAATGTAAAATACCAGCAGAAAGAGTAGAGGGAAAATTAGTCCGGATGAGCCTCAGCTTCTAGCTGACAGGATTGTCTTCTGCTGCTAGACCAATTGGCCATGGTGGCAGGGGCTGATGGGAATTGTAGTCCATGAACATCTGGAGAGCTGCAGGTTGCAGACTCCTGTGCTTGACCATCTAACTAAAAACTCTCACAAATCCCGGAATGCTGGAATGTAGATCTGACCTTTTGATGCAAGTTTCTCTAAAAAGCAGTGAGTACACAGGGTCCTGCTTCATCAGACAGAATCCAAACAGACTCTAAACTATGCTGTCACATTTTGTGATCAAATGTTTCTTTGGTCTGGAACAAGTTTGATTGATGTTTAACCGCCATAACCATTTGTGCTGTGTTAGCAAAGAATACAACTCATTTCCTTTTGTATTGTCTGAAGGTTCTGGCCCAAAATAGAGGCAGGAAAGCTAGAGACCGCCCAGAGGAGGAGGCAAAGAAGAAGAAGCCGGAGGGCACAGTCTTCACTGATGAAGATTTCCAGAAATTCGAGAAGGAATATTTTGCTGGAGCTGTTAGTCCAAAGTGACTTGAATTGCCGGAGAGAAATATGGGTATCAGTTCTTGACTTCCTTAAGTGATTTGGCAGCCACATTTCCTTCAGTATCTTTCCCTATGACTTGCTTAGTCCTATGTTCTGGTATCACAGTCTGTTCTTTTGCTGAAGACCCCAAGTCTCCTGTTCACCAAGAAAATACTTTCATGTATGTTACAGTACTTTCTCTTCGAAAATGAAATAACTTTTCCCATTGCTTATGGACCTACAGTGATTTACAGTACTATTCTATGCAGAGTTATTCCGGTTCCATTAATGGGCGTAGACTGGAGTGTTTAGGATTGCTGCTCATTCCTGTAGAGAAAAGAGAGGTGAACTGAACCTAAAGGGTTTATGATATTTACACAGGATCAATTTGGGAACTGACTTTTGCTCATATCTACCTGCCATCTTTTAAAAAATATATCAAATGCCCGCAAGCTGTAGATATTGGAATATTGCCTTCTAAAGGAGTAAAACTAGGGAAACTACTTGTGTGATTTTTAAAAAATGTTGTACTCCATCCCTCCTCTGAAATACTCTCTTCCCTAAAAGCTGTGTTACCTTGGAGTTTCTTATTCAGACAGTCCATTTAACTGGCATGTGTTGTGGCTAGCATTATGTATGGGAATGGGGGGATCTGCCTGAATGGCTCATCGCTGCCAATCTGCTGAGTTGCTCAGTAGTTGAGTTGTTGCCAAGGGTAAGTGGCAAGCTGCTGCTTGCAGTAATGGCTGCTGCAAGCCTGGCAGAGCATAGCAGGAACAGCTGTGCAACAGCAAAGCCAGTCCAAGATATGCTGGAAGCACAGCTCTCCAGGCAAGATATCCCCAGCACCCACCCAGGCAAAGCAGGGGAATGCTGCTAATCTGCTCCCTTGCTAAGTGCTGAAGGTCCTGGCTAAGGAAAGCAATAAACTGCCCCTTTTTCAGGCACTGTGGCTTGCAGCGAGGGTGGCTGCAAACTCTGCTCCTTTCAGGACTCCATGGAACACTGGGACAGATGAGGCTGCACTCTAGCCAGCTGGAGGAGATACTGAGCAGTAGCATCCCTTCTTCAGTGCCTGGTGCAAACTTAATGCTCTTTGCAGTGTTTTTCTTTAAAAATAGTTTTAGCAAAAAAATTTGGCACTTTGCATGCTACATATTTTGATCATAGGCAGTTTTTTCCCACCCTGTTGTTAAGCAACCCCATTCCACCTCCCCCCACCTCCAATTCAGGTCACAACCAATGTTGCCTGAGAGCAAGGGAGGTCATGGCTGTGCTATAGAGCATCTGCTTGGCATGCAAAGGTCACAAGTTCAATCCTCATCCTCTCCAGTTAAGGTTCACATCCTAGCTGATAGACAAGACTTCTGCCTGAGACCCTGGAGGGCTGGGTTGGCAGTACAGACTTTGCTGGACCTAGGGTCTGAGGGAGATTTATGAAAAGATATGTGTGTAATTTTGTCCTTCAAAAAATATAGATGCATCCCTGGTTGGGAAATTCCTGGAGATTTTGTGATTGAGTCTAAGGAGAACAGGGTTCGGGAAGGAAAAAGGCCTCAGCAGGGTATAAATCTAAAAAAATACATTGAGGGTTTATTAAAGAAACTCAAAATGATAAAAGGAGCTTCTGTACCTTTAGGAAACGGGGAGGGGAAAGGGTCCTTTCCAGGGCTGTTTTGGTCTTTGACTCTTGATCTCTCCTAGCCTAGCCAACATCCCACCTTGTGCCTGGTCTGGCCTGGGGACCCACACATCCATGCCAATCTGGTCTGGCAAGCCCAACTAAGACAGTCACCCCCCCATCCTAACCCCTCAGCTCCCAATCTGACCTGGCAAACCACCAGGTGACAATCTGGGCTGGTGAGCCTGCTGTGGATTCATCAGCTGAGGCACACACACACACACACACACACACACACCCATGTTGATCTGGGCTGGGAAGCCTACTTGCCAGCTGAGGCAGCCACCCCTCTCCTGGTGGCCTGGTCCAGCCAAATCACATTTATGTAATATCTGGCCCTTGTAAAAAATGAGTTTGACACACCTGGTCTAAACCCTCCACTGGTTAATTTGGTTCCCATAGTGTGCTTCTGAATGCCAAAAAGATTTGAATCTGATTTTTCTGAACAAAACTGAGATCGGCCTGTTCCATGCCTAGCTTTGATGGACAAAAATAATCTTGTAAAGTGAAAGCAGCTTAACCAGGAGATCTCAGCATCCCAGAGATGCAATGAAGGTAGGCAAGTCAACAGAAGACAGGTGACATGTAGGAATGTGTATTTTTTGGATCCAAATAATGGAACTGGAAAAAAATCAGTATTTCTTGTATTGTCGAAGGCTTTCACGGCCGGATTCAACTGGTTGCGGTGGGTTTTCTGGACTGTGTGGCTGTGGTCAGAGTAGATCTTGTTCCTAACGTCTCGCCTGTATCTGTGGCTGGCATCTTCAGAGGTGTATCACAGACTGGAACCTACCCAAACACTTACTGATTGGTTCCGCACCCGGGGACATGGACAATATACCCCACTAAACTTTCCCTTCTCACTAGACAGTTGAAACAGACTTTTCTCTGTGATACACCTCTGAAGATGCTAGCCACAGATGCAGGCGAAACATTAGGAACAAGATCTACCAGACCACGGCCACACAGCCTGGAAAACCCACCTCAATCAGTATTCCTTGTTTTTCCGGTTCCAAATACTAATTGGGTATTCAGATTCTGCTATTGCAAGTAAAACCTGCAAGGATTTCCCCAGAGTCCCTTGAAGCTGACTTTCATAGCGTGACTGCTGATAAAGAAGAGCAGCAAGCAGCTAGGCCTTGGTAAGTCATACTGGTTGGATGTTTTTGTCATCCAGTGGTTGCTGCCAGCTGGTTTGTGGGCCTGATAAGCCCTCTCAATGGGCTGCATGTTGGGACACCCGCTTTAGACTGTTAACAGAAAGATCCACGTTTAAATCCTTCTATGAAGGTCTCTGGGTATCCTTTTGACTATTTCTTTCTGGGACTTGGCCACATCACAGGGTTGTTGTGAAGCTAAAATACCAAGGAAAATTATATACTATTCAGGTACCTAGAAGGTGAACCATAATAGTGTATTTAAGCAGATGTCTGGGGTAGGCAATTTTAGAAGGGCAAACCAATAAGATTTTGCCTACATTCACAACTTAGTTCAACTGTGTAAACCATTCATGCAACAGACTTGGAATATGGTAACTACGTTTTATCTATTAAATGACAAGTGTCGCAAACTACAAGTCATGCTGCTTTACAATCCGTTGCCAAGGAATCGATTTCAACAACTGTGCCAATTGGTAACCAAGATTCAATCTAATTGGGTTTCTTGCCAAGGATTATATGAAACTATCCATTCTCTTGGGCACAGCATAGTTGGGCAAAATTAATGATCGAAACCATGTCCATGCCTATTGGCCTTGTTTATGGTAGTGGGATACCTGAGGAAGAGTGCTTTTGCTTGCCTTGCCTGCAGCCTACCACCATCACCACCTGTCAGGTCTAGCGAGTACCTTAATTGGGCCAAGTAATTTGCAGCAAGGGGTTGTTTGAAGCAAAATTAACACTCACCCTCCCATTTCAAGATGTTATGTGTACATGTTAAGAATTCAACCATCAGTTTGATTTTAACCCTTGGTTTTGAGAGTATCTAAATGTCTATGTTGAAAACAGAGCAACAGATTTTCCAGCATCAGAATACACTGCCCAGCTGTAAAGTTTTGCCAAAATAAATCGGCCTACACCTGCTGTCCAAACTAAGACTGCACTGCTCATAACTTCCCTTCAGTACTTTTGTTAGTTACGCACAAACATGTGGCTGTTTCCTTCAGGCGCGCAATTACAGGAAAATTAAAATTAGCACTGCAGGCACATTAGTCTCAGAATTGTCAGTTGTATGCTAAATATGAAAACTATCTAGACAAGTCACTAGACTGCTATGATAAGAGAAGTTTGTAGCTCTTCAGTTCCAGCCTCTAATGTTGCATGCTGATCAGTCTTTGAAAGGAAAAATGCCCACTAAACTTTCAGTTTCATACCCATAAATGTTTACCTTGTTCCATAATTGTTTGATTTTGTAAGTTTCAGGGAACTCAAACTAGTTAAATGTGTGTGTTAAATGTCTGAGAAACATTCACTCCAACCACAAACATGTACTAGAAAATAATTTATTAGGCAGTATTACACAGCTGTTTGTGCTAAGCTCTTATATACATGCATGTAACATCTATTCCTTGACTACCATTATTCTGGGACTTTAACTTTTTTATTCTTGGCCTTACGGACCTCTTCCATCAGATCTTTCAAATACTGAATTTCTTTACTTAAGGAATCTGCTTTCTTCCTCAGGGTCTCATTCTTCTGTTCCAGTTCACTGCACTCTCCTGATAAAGCTTCCTGCTCTGCTCTTTTTTTCTGCCGATAGCGTGTAGCTGCTGTTTTATTTTGCTCCATCTTCTTCAGTTTCTTATCTATTCGTTTTTCTCCCTTCACCTTTGGGGACACTACCTTTTCTGCAGGAATATCATAAGGCTTGGTACGCACATAACTGTTATGCAAAGCTATAACTGACTGGCCATCACTGAGGGAACTAATGGAAGTTGTAGGACTTTGCTGGGGTGTCCCCAAGTAAGATGGGCTCATGCCTATGCCACTGTCATTGTCAGAATGGACTTCTTCCTCTTTCTCACACTTGGGAATTACCACTAGAACAATTTGGGCTTCAGTTTTCCTGTCTCCTTCAAGAACATCCACTTCACTGCCTAGTTCTAAGCTAAAAGAATGGTCTGCAGGGGAAATCAGTGACTCTGGGGAAAGTGGAAATGGCAACAAAGGAGTTAGTGGAGCCACCTGGTCTGCCCCAGGGGGGGTTGTGGGGGATTGTATAACTGGTTCTTCTGTCAGTGGAGTTTCTTTGTTGGGACTTTCTGGGATGGAAGGGTCAAATGGTTCACACGTATCTTCCAACGTGGCTGTGAGTTCATCTGGGAAGACGGTGGCTTCAAGGTCATCAATACTTAACAGTGTATCAAAGTCAAACTCTTTCAGATCCATCTTCTCCACCATCCAATCCATGCCAGAGAAGGCATCCTCTGTCAAGGAAGAAAAATAGCCAATAAAATTCAGTTTTCTATGTCTAATAAAAAACAACACTATTTTGATTCTTAATTGCCTTTCCCCTCCTTGTAGATGCTTGATATAGTCTTGAGCATTTACAGCTAATCATATCAATTCTAATCTTGATAGTTAATGTTGCCACTCCTAAGTTTTTTCCTAAGAAACTGCCACCCTGTATTACCACAACTCATAATTTGTGATTACATCTCTATCTTACCCTGGCTGTTGTCTGTGGCATCGTTCAAACTATCCACAGTCAGCCAATTGGAGTATCCCACTTTAGCCTTGTTGCTGGAGAACCCATGCGAACCGAGGTTCTTGGCCACCTCCAGGTAGTCATCTAGGAGTCCCAGACTTTCTTCATCAGCCACCAAACACGGCTGGTTGAAGGGGGACAAAAAGTCCCCCAGCATCATCTCTGTGTTTGAGAGGCTCATTTTTGCCAAGCTTTAGTACTCTGTGGTCAAAAAGAATAGACACGTAGATGGTCTCTTTCTTGATTACAGCAAAGCTGCTGTGTGGTGCCTTGAAAAACCTGAAAAAATGGAAACAAGAGGTTTGTCATTAAAAATATGACCACTGGATTTAAACGAGGCATCTCTACTGTGGGAATTACTTTATATTTCACATTTTACTAAACAGCATGACACTACTGCAGTCCTGCTTCTTTTGAACTACTATTGTATCCTCTTCAAATTCAGAAATCTTTTGAATGCCATCAAAATGTCCAACAGCGCCAACTAGGATTTGTCACGCATATCCTTCTTTGTGGCAGTCTACTAAAGTTCCTTATGACCATATTTGGTCAAAACCAGTTACCGCTCCACCCACCGCCCTGTCTGGTCTGATTCACGCATTCACTGGCGTCAACGACAGCTGCAGCCATTTCAGGATCAGCCTGCTGAGCCGGTCCCCACCCTATAAATAAGCCGCCATTTTGTGTCCTGCCACGTTTTCTCCAAGGTTACTCAAGACTCGCCTTGGTATTCTGCAGTCTGGCAGTCTGCAGTCCACCCCAAAAGAAACATTAAGAGGTGGCAAATAGTTTGAATTCACAACCAGATAACAATACAGAATCACTAGTAACGTTTTTAATGTAATCTATGTTTATTATTTTATGCATTTTATGCTCTTATTAATATACCCATTGTTGTATAACAAAGTTTTTCCCTTTTTCTGTCATCATCATACAAATAAAGGTTTACTGTACTGTAACTCCCATATGTATATACGTATTCACAATCAGCAATCGAGGAACGGATATTCTTTCTACAAAGGCATGACAGACAAACCCCCACACTCCAGAGACTAATTAACCCCATCGAGACAGAAATCAGGATCCCCACCATGTTTGCCTCCGTGGCAGTCTGTGCCTCCTTGTGCAGAGACTTTGACTCTACTTGCGTCAGAAAGGCTGCCTCCCAAGGGGATTCTTATAGGCGTTAACGGCTCTCTAATGACCCCACGGAGCCCCAAAGCTCATTAAATGGCGCTCATTTTCAACGAATATAGTCTCTCCCACATACTCCACCCGGGCAGCTCTCCCAGGGACTCCATTCCCCCTTCTCTTCTCCCTTCCTTTCCTACAAGATCTTCCCATTGAGAGACTAGCGATCCACTCCCAAGCTGAAAATACCACCCACCCTTCTCCCATCCCACCCCTTATATGGGAGACAGACATCCAAACAGCCCCCCCCCCCCCCAAACCCTTCTGTTCCTCAACTATTTGTTTCATATGGGTCCCCCCCTCTTCCAGGTCCCGGGAATAAAGCGACCCAGCCTCCAATCCGTATCGTGTCCCCGGCCCCTCGCCCAATACTCACGCCATGGTTGCAGGTGCCGGGAGGTGCCGAGGCCGCGGCCGCTGTTGCTGCGCCTCTGCAATGGCCGATGCCGCCGCGTGCACTACCACCCCTGCACGGCCATGGTGGCGGCTGCGGAAGTTGTTCCTAGCTGGTCAGAGCCGCGCCTTTCGCAGGCTACCGCAATACTGGACCTTCCACTTTGTCTCCACAGTCTAACAATGAGGACGCGGCACCCGCGTTTTTCGCTTTTATACTAAAAGAGATCCGTCATCTCGCGCTTTTCTAGGATTCACCAACAGCCTTCCGCCAACTGTCTAGAATTTAAAAAAGAGTCGTTCAAAAGACCAAATTCTCCATCAAGACCCTCTCCAAGACGCAGAAAATCAAATACTCGTTTTATAAACCCTTCCAGACCGCAGTTATTTAGCCCAAGTTAGGGGTCGGTGGAAAGATTTGAGGCACTATTTTATACACCGATCTCGAAATCGCTCCGCGTCTTGTCTCAATTAAGGTCAGACCACGTGACGCAGAAACTGACGGTTGGCTTCCTATTGGTTTACTTTAGACTGGTGGGGGTTGAAAGCCAGTTGCTGAGGTGGATTCCTCAGCTCGAGTGAGCACGTGGATAGTAAAAGTTTGATTGGCTGACATGGCCGTGTTCACGTGCAAAGCGCACTACCATTGGCTTAAAGACGGAAAGACGTCTGTAGATTCCGTAAATTGTAGAGGAATGGGAGGGGGGAGGGGGTTAGCCTGTTCTGTTTCTATGGCCACCGTGTGTATTAAAAATTCATCCGCCTCGCGACGCAGGGGGTTTGGAGAGAGGTGGAGCCTCCTTAGGATTGACTCTGGTTGGGCCTGCGGCATTTGTGAAGGTAGCGAAGCTTTCATCCGCTTTTCTTTCACGACTTCCCGGCCCTCAGAAGAGGAGCGGGGGCTAAACTACGCCTTGGAGCCATATGTGTGCCTTGAGCTCAGTCGAAACCAAATGTGTTCTGTTTTACACGTTGCAAAATAATCCAGCAACACGAAGAAGATTGCGTTGTCGCCAATACCTGCTCATGCGAATGGCCGCCGTTCTTATTTTGTACATATTTCCACCATAGAAATGTCACAGACTAGACCTCAGGGGTTTCATGACCTTCATTCATTCATTCATTCATTCATTCATTCGATTTTTAAACCGCCCCATCCCCTAGGGGCTCTGGGCGGTGTACAGCATCCATAGATACACAGTCAATTAAAAGTCAGTACAGACAATACAATACTAAGTCCTTTAAAATCCATTTAAAACAGCGGTCAATATAACAATAACAAGTATCCTAACAGCTAATTCATTAAGATCACCCCAACAAGAAAGGGAGAGGTGCCAGGCTCCTCTCTAAGAGAATAATAAAGTTGAATAATAAAGTTGGTAAAGTGCATGGATGGTAAATGCAGAAAAACAAGGCGGGGAAGGGGGCGCCACTCAGTTAACAGAGCTCACACTGCTCTCTTCCTCCCCTTGCACAGCACTCCATGGTTGAAAATGGCAGTTTTTAACTAATCACAGTGTCTGAATGCAATGCCTGAATTAACTGGGTTTAGTAACTAGGACTCTGAAACTAGCCCCAGTAATGTTAGTTAGTTGTAGGGTTTTGTTTGCAATATCACTATGTGAGAGGAGAGAGAAAGTGCAGGAGTGTGATCAACAGTCCATATCTGGTTTAAACACATGAAAACCACAGCAAACGGCTCCGCTAGCATGCAACTATTGTACACATGTCAGAAACAGCCCCAGTTCTACAAATGGGGCAAACAAGAACTACAGCTTTAAGACAGACTAGGGTCCAATCTTTTTTTTCCAAAAGGGTATTTATTGATTTAATTTAAGCAGTATGTGACAATATAAGAGAATCCTGTTCTTCCTTATACTATATTCAAGACTATTCATCTTGTTGTTTCAATTGCTCAATCAGTTTCTGTCTCTCAATTGCTTGGCGCATTTGCATCATCACTTCAAGCTTATTGCTCATGATCTAATCGCATTTTTAGCCTGCCCTGCTTCCCAGGAGCTCATGATCGTAAACGTGGATCTCCCAACATTTAGCTTCAAAACAGCCCTGTGAGGATCACGCAAATAAGCTCCAGACTCAAACACAAAAATCTGTGCCATAATAAACCTGTCATTAACGTGCTAAACGACTTATTTGGTTCTGTTGTTAACGAAGGCAGAGCTACTGTTGCCTTCGCTGTGCACTGCCTCTCCTGCACCACATGTTATATGAGAACTGCCCTCTCCATAACCTCAAACCTGTTCAATCTTCCTAGCCTTATTATATTGGTTACTTTAAATATTTTCTATTTTAATCAGACCTTTCTCCTTTGTTCCTTGCTTTCCTGATCTTTGAAACACTTCTCAGTCACCCTACCACCTTGTGCATTCCTGCCCAATATTTCCTAGGCTGTTTTTAATTTCTATTCTCCCCAGTCGCTTCCCATCCTCACAATGAACCACACCAGTTCTACCCCCAATACTATCTAACCTAGTTAAAGCACATTCTTGTTCAAAAGTAAAAAGTTTTTAATCCGCAGGGCAGGTTTAAAAGTATGGATGTAGTGGAAATTCTTTGTGTTTTGGCAAGTATTTTCTGGGACAATTTATTTTGGGACAATTTGTCTACAATGTTCTGTGCCTCATCCTACTTTTTATCACTTGTTAAATTCATTTTCCCACATACGATGGGGCTTTGAATCTGAATTTCCTAGGCCCTTGTCCAACACTTTAGTCACTATACCCCACTAGCTCTTTTGGGGTACAATTTGTTTAACTACTGAATACACTACACCTGCTTTCTAAATTAATTTTTAATTAATAACTGAACCTACGGTAATATAGCTACTTTGGTATTTGAAAATGTAACATCTCATAACTAAAACACTTCAGAATTATCCTCTTGAAAGTTGTTCATTTGTCTCACATGTTTATTTCTGAGAATTTCTGAACATTTTCAATTTTCACTGATATAATCTTTCACAGGATATAGAAAGAGGAAGTGCATTAACCCAGACTAGGAAAAGGGGTTGGAGAGGAAAGTAACTGCATGGACACGTCATCACCCTGTGTTTTTTACTGAGACAGTTGTAATTCTGCTGTTTGCTTTAAAAGGTCATGCCAAATAGTTAGCAACTGGCACAGGTCACCCTGCATTTGGAAATGCAGTTTGTTATGTAAGAACGTACAATGTTGTGTAGAGAATGTACAATCAGGAAGAGACATCTGAAGAACGCAAAAGTTCAAACTGGCAATAACCTGGTCCTGTACCTGTGCATTTTAAACAACAAAAATGCGGTCAAGAATCTATACCACTGCAGTTAACATTGGCAGAATAGTCCAGTGGTGGCGAACCTATGGCACGTGTGCCAGAGGTGGCACTCAGAGCCCTCTTTGTGGGCACGCATGCTGTCACCCTAGTTTGGCCACTCAGTGGCATACGCCAAGGGGGTGAGGGGTGCACTAGGTACAATGCACTAGGTATGTGCCCCTGCAGGGCATGGCAAGGGCATTCCAGGGGTGTAACAGGGGTGTTTTGGAGTGTTCCAGGGACGTTCTAGGGCAGGGCAGGGGCAGACGGGGGCCTGGCAGGGGCGCATGTGTGCCCCAGACAGAGTTTCCCCTTGCCCCGCCCCTGGCACTCGGTCTCTAAAAGGTTCACCATCACTGGAATAGTCTGACTAACAACACCAAAAACACATATAAAGGACAAACATTTGTACAGGTTAAGTTTTAGAATCAAAACAACAGAATGCCCTGTGGCACCTTAACATCAACATGTTTATTGGAACATGAATTTTTGTGCCTCGGAGCCCACGCTGTTTGAGGCATTACTCTGTCTGATTAAACAAATAAGGGTACACCAGAGGGATATTACTGGGCCTTACAATCCCCCCCTCCAAATTGGTAATTACTCTTCTGCCATTGCCATTGCTTTTGCCCTTCTGGTTGTATGCTTATGAGTATATATACATCTCTGCCAACAGAATGAAACACTTTGTGTATCTGATGTAGTAGACTCTGGCTCACAAAACCGCATGCCACAATAAATATGCTAGTCCAGCAACAAATCCAGACCGAAAGTCCCTGTGAGAGCCAGCATGGTGTAGTGATTAAGAGCAGGTAGATTCTCATCTGGAGAATTGTGTTTAATTCCCCACTCTTCCACCTGAGTGACAGAGGCTTTATCTTGTGAACCAGGTGTGTTTCTGCACTCTTACGTTCCTGCTGGGTGACCTTGGGCTAGTCACAGTTCTTCGGAGCTCTCTCAGTCCTACTTACCTCACAAGGTGTCTGCTGTGGGGAGAGGACGGGGAAGGAGCTTGTAAACCATCTTGAGTCTCCTTCCAGCAGAGAAAGGTGGGATATAAATCCAAACTCTTCTTCTTCTATTTCATGTCAATATTAATTATTGGGGGGGGGGGGGCGCAAACTTCCTGTTGAAGTTTTGTCATCAAACAACATAAAATATTATCTTCAACATTTTGGGAGTGGGAAGTAGCTATTGAATGTTATCCAAATAAATAACACGCCTTCGATTAATTAATCTTTACAATAATCCAGTTTAATTAAATATTTATATTTCACTCCCATTTCTCCTTTGATACTTCAATTTAAACAACGGAATTATTCTCCAGTTGCTGAGGCCTTTTTGATTATATCCCTTCTTGAAGACAAAGAGGCCAACATTTCATACTCTGTGGCTAGACTCTGTTTTCTTGTATGCAGAAAGTGGAAACACTTAGCAGGTAAGGCTCAGTTTCTTAGATTTCATGTAACGACAAACTCTTTTTCCACTATTGCTGTAGACCATGGGATCCTTTGGCTGTTAATGATGAATATCTTAACTGTTTTGCTTTCCTGTTCCTGAAGTAATGTTAACTTTTTATTGCCAAAGTAATGATAATTTCTTAATTGCCGATCTAAGACCATAAAGTTCATTCATTCATTCTTCTCACTACCCACCCCCACTCCCAACTCAAAGCAGCTTATCAAGAAAACCCATAATAGAAAAAAAAAGACAAACTAACAACCAGCAACAAAAGAAAATACTGTACAACTCCAGGGCTATTCCTGCATCTGACTGGGCCAGCTAACTCAAGGCCAAAGGCTAGGAACCACAAGTTAGGGATCAGGAGCTCTTTGGCTTTTTGCCTTTCAGTTTGTGCCCAAAGGCTCATGCATCTGACCATGCACAAGACTAATAATTTGAATTTGACTTTCAGGTGTTGTCCTTACAACTGCCATACAACACTGATCAATAATATCCCCCTGTTGCAGGTGAGGAGCTGAAGCAGAGAGTGGTTTGCCTCCCAGAAGTTTCATGGCAGAGACGGAATTGGAGGCAGGGATTGACAGCCACTTTTTAAAAATTTCCCCTTTCACTGTCAAACATATAAGCGGGCCATGTCTCTTTCTATTTTATTCTATGGTTTCTATTTTATTCTATGGTTCCAAGACTACCAGCACAATCCTGTTCGCTTTCTAGAGGGACAGGGAGGGAGGGAGAAAGAAATAAGCAAAAACCCTCTCCGCTGCCAGAAAGCCCTCTGTTGGGATTAATGAATTTAAGCCACTCAAAAGGGTGGCATAAGTCCAGGGCCAGAGCCACAGTACAGCTAGCCACAAATCCAGGATGGAAACCAACTAACGTCAGCTCTACCCACAGGAGCACCCTGCCCCCCCCCCCTCCGAACCTGGCATGATAGCTAATGATTTTCTAATAATTTGCCTACCTTGTCATATGGTATACACATTTTTGAAAGTAGAAGTTGGTACAAATCATACCATAGGAAGACAGATACAAGTGATTTTTTGCTATTTCCAGGCCAAGGTTAAAAGATTATAACATTTCTGGCTATGCTTTCCAGAGCACTCCTCTTAAAGGCAACCAGAATCACAGAAGAATCCTTAGCTGTACACTTGTGTGGTAGTCACAAAAAAGGTCTCCTAACATTTATGATGTCCAAAATAGTTTATAATCTAAATAATAAACAAGAAACAGAAGGAATGAAAAGGAAGGAGTATAGACAGGCACATTGTGATATAAAACCTGATCTGGTAAAAGAAAATAACATACAAAATATAAAACAATCAACAAAGGAATTAAAACAAAGCTATGTTTTAAAGACATTTCTTAATTCCAAAGAGGAAGAATGAAATCAAAAGATATAAGAATGTAAGAAACAGTCAATTATATGCATATACTTTATGGGTAAAAGTGGGGTTCAGCTGTACATGCAATGGTAAAAAATGGTATATTCAGCTGTACATGCTGTGAATGTAATTTAAGAATTACCCAGTGCATGGACAAAGGAAAATCTCAAGGTGTGCATGTATTCACTGTAATGTGAGTAGTGCTAAGAAGTTAGTGGGAATGGGCAGCGTACACAGAAAGTATTTAATAAATTAAGAGATGTTAGGTTTAATGTCAGTGTTCTCAATCTGAATGGCAGATTACTGAAACAGTGAGCAGTAGATCCTCCACAATTCACTTTGGGTATGGGAGGTGACTCTTCTTCTTGATTTGAGGCAAAGGGAGCTAAGCTCAGGCTGGTTATTTATTCCAATTATTTTGCCCTGTGGAGGGTTTTGGGAGGAGATCCTTAAATGAAACAGAAGGTATAAGGGATGGAGAGTGATGAGTTGGGTTAGAATGAGAAGATCCAGGATCAAAAACAGCGTTGTGGCATCTTGAAGACTAAGATGTTTATTGTGGCATACATTTTCCTGAGTCAGGATCCACCTTGACAGATGCTGAAGTATTATTCCCTCCCCATCACATAATTGGCAGTTGACATTACATAAAACATAAAAATTATTATTATTATTATCATTATTATTACTATTATTACTATTATTATTATTGACAAAAACAACAAACACATTGTATCACAACCGCCAGATCACTGGTTGGTGTTGGCCTTCTATCCACTTCGAGTTCCACCCTGGAACTTAGGAGGACGTGATGTATCGGCGTAAACTGTTTGCAGAGCCGAGTAGAGCAGCTTTCTGCATTTGGCAGACAGTGATTTTATTGATGTTAAGTTGTTGCAAGTACTGTCCCAGGGATTTTGGGACAGCACCCAGTGCGCCGATCACCTCTGGGATCACTGCTGCTGGTTTCTGCCATAGACGCTGCAGTCAGTGGTGGGATTCAAACAGTGGCGTCGCCGCACACACGCACCTCCAGTCCCTATTGGGCACGGAGGTTGCTTTAGTAACCCTTTCTCGGCACTCAGGAAAAATTAGTAACCACTTCTAGAGAAGTGGTGAGAACTGGTTGGATCCCACCTCTGGCTGCAGTTCAATTTTTAAATCTTGATATTTTGTAATTTTTTCTAGTTGTTTTTCTTCGACCCGGATGCCATTGGGTATTGCAACGTCAATAATCCAGTCTATTGTTCTCGATGATGGTAATGTCTGGTGTGTTGTGCGCCAGTACTTTATCTGTTTGAATTCTAAAGTCCCGTAATATTTTGGCTTGCTGATTTTCGATCACTTTTTCGGTGTTATGTTCCCACCAGTTCTTGGGTGTGGGAAAACCATAATTTTTACATAAATTCCAATGAATCATTTTGGCAACTGAATTATGCCGCAATTTATAATCAGACTGCGCGATCTTCTTGCATGAGCTGAGTATGTGATCCACAGTTTCATCCAATTCAGTACACAATCTGCATTTGGCATTGTTAGATGTTTTAACGATTTTTGTTTCTATTGCATTTGCTCTAATTGCTTGTTCTTGAGCAGCGAGAATTAATCCTTCTATTTCTTTTTTTAGTCTTCCAGATGTAGTTGTTGTTATTATTATTTATTTATTTATTTAGATTTCGTAGACCGCCTCATCCCCGAAGGGCTCTAGGCGGTTTACAACACGTAATATCTAACAACAATTAAAACATAATTACAACCCTTAAAATCAATAGCAGCATACAAAAAGCAGCTTAAATCCCATATGGGTGGTGCCCGGGCCCAAGGCCAGGAGGGGCGGCACTGCCAAGAGATGGAACCAATATGAGGCATTGCCAAAGATTACAACATACAGCAGGGGCCTCACCAGGGGGTAGCGAATCCGCGGCCAGCCTCTCCAAAAGCCTGGCGGAACAGCTCAGTTTTACAGGCCCTGCGGAACTCACCAAGGTCCCGCAGGGCCCGAACAGCTGGTGGGAGAGCGTTCCACCAGGCAGGGGCCAGGGCTGTAAAGGCCCTGGCCCGGGGAGAGGCCAGCGCATCACTGAAGGACCGGGGACTTCCAGCAGCTCCGCTGATAAGGAGCGCAACGGCCTATTCGGGACATATGGGGTAAGATTGTCCCGCAAGTATGAGGGCCCCAAGCCGCAAAGGGCCTTAAAATGAGGCCAGAAGACTCAGCAGTCCAACAAACAGATGGGGATTGTCATTACTTCACAGAGAACACATGGAAACTATATCCTGCAAAAATGCAAATTATACAATCACAGTGGGAGTGGAGTACACCCAACAGGTGACAAACCAGCAAGACAAGATTCATAGTGTCAACAAACTCCTAAAGAAGACCAATTACTTTCTGTAGTGAACAAGCCCTTCCTGGCCTCGTCCAAAGCAAAATGTCATAGTATCAATCCCTTCTCTATACCATCACAATGGAGTAATCTATTGATTTTTTAAAATGGAGGATGAAATTATTTCTTCAGTTTTTAACAGCTGGGTTGTGTCTGTTTCATCTTTCCTTAGCCAGCGCCCAGTTTGGCCGAAGAAGGACATTGCTGTCAACTGACATGCAAAAACACCAAACAGTTGACTGAGCCCTAGGCACAGGCCCCATGATAGTGACCCTTGAGTAGATAAAGGAAAGTTCCGGTCCTGAGGTTTATTGCCAGAGATAGTCCCTGGATTGGTACCTCCACTTTGGACCCCATTGTTGCTGCTGTGTAGCTACTGTGCGGGGGTGGGGGGCGGATAGTAGTACAAAACCTTATGCCACAATAAGCTTATTAGAATTTAAGATGCCACCCAACTCCTTGTTGCTATCCTTCTGGAACAATGTCAAGAACTCTGGAGTAAGCGTGCTTTCAATTAACAGTGTCAAGATGATCAAACAGTTTAGAGTGGCTCATAATAGAAATTAGTCACAACAATCATTTGCCATCTTGGACATCTCGTTTTTTAGACAAGCTACATGTAAATGTCTCAAATAAATGACAGTAGGGACCAGATCACCACGTCTTAATAGCGAGGAAACCAAAGAAACCAAGATCATAGTAGGAAGCAAGGGAGATCTGATTTGCAGCTTATTAGGGGTCATTTTGGTGCTTGCTAACTGGAGCTGATACACAAAATACAAGAGTATTGTGCCTTTCACAACCTCCTCCTCCACTACCGTCTCTCTATTCGACTTATAAGCCGCCTCATCCCCGAAGGGCTCAAGGTGGCTCACAACACGGCTGTTATTCAAACAGCAATTACATAAAACTTGACCTATTAACAGATTAAAATTTAAGCAATTTCATACCATAAATAAAAATTAAACAGAAGTTGTTGAACCATTAATCAAAATCATTAATCTTAACTAGAATCAGAGTACAGACATTGGGCAGGAAGGAAGAGTTGCTTCACTTGGGGAAGTCCAAGCTGTATATTTGGTATCTTTTTTACTTGCATTTTCAAAGTTGCTTTAGTAAATTTGGTTTTTGCTATTAACATGCTTATTTGGCATAATGTACTCAAAAAGCCAAATGCATTTCTCAAAACCTCCTGGCAGCTAACAGTACCAGCAGGACTGCAAAAACTGAGAAGTAGAGTAAATGGAGTGGAGAGGGTGTGTTATCATCTTCATTTCAAGCAGTGATACAATTGCTGTCAGGTTATGTTATAGTGAAGTGCATCAGCTGATCACTATTATGCCTCCAGCAGCCACTTGAAATACACTTGCTTTCTTTGAAGGAACATTCTTCTTTTGCGGCTCCTTGAATTGCAGAACGTTCCAGTATTTTCTCCTTAGCATCTCCCTAACCCCCCCAAAAAATCACTGTGAAACTACTGTAAT
The DNA here is from genome assembly GCF_021028975.2 of Sphaerodactylus townsendi. Taxonomy (NCBI): domain Eukaryota; kingdom Metazoa; phylum Chordata; class Lepidosauria; order Squamata; family Sphaerodactylidae; genus Sphaerodactylus; species Sphaerodactylus townsendi. Next base: position 39,705,393 of record NC_059430.1, on the reverse strand, counting down.
TACAAACTAGGCAGTCTAATGCTGTGATGACATCATTGCCCCAAAGGCACCAGCATCCTGACACCAGCAGACCAATCTTCCAGGAAATATAGAATTATATACCATATAGAATTATATAGAATTAAGACAAGGGAAGGCAAGCAATACAGGACAAGTTTTATCCTTCACAGGCTAGGTAGTTAAGGGTACTGAATGCTCAAAAAACTCCAAAGAAACCTAGTGATGTAGAGATTTCCTAAGGAAGGCACATAACTCTGCCTGAAGCCTTGGCGATCTACTGCCATCAGTTTGGTAGCACAGAGTGTCATGACATCACCAATTTTTAAAGTTATTTTCACAGAGAAGTGGGAAGGGCTGCAAGCAATGGATGTTTGAAATTTCACCATGCTGAGCTTTGGAGTCTTCCCTACAGGCCAAACCTTTTGCTAGCAATAAAGTCCTCTCTGGGCTGCAGTGAGTTAACTGGAAAGAGAGAAAAAGTTGCAAGCTCATTCTAGGCCATCTAGGAGAGACAAAACAGGCAAGAAGCATACAGAAAAGAAACTTAATACGTGTATAACATTATACAAATATAAACATTGACCCAGAGGTGGGTGAGCTTATACTACCAGTGGCAGTGAAGGCAGGGAGATAAATGGCTAAAATACCAGCAAGAAGTACAGTGAATATCATCAGCCTGGGGGCAGCAGTGTTACATGTCTAATTCCTTTTTCCATTACCCATCAGGCTAGTTTGCAGTTGGTTGCTGTCCAGTAAAGGAAGCAGAGGGATCTCATAACAATGCCAACCTACAAGAAGAATATAACTCTTAACAGAGATCCAAGTCATGTGAACCTAACTTCTATACTTAGAATTACACATATTGTTTTTATTGCAATCCTTGCTGAGTAGGAAGAAACAACAAGGCATTGAAGGATTAGGAAAATAGCTGAAAAGCAGGGATGGGATGGCCAGAACAGGGATATGTGTTAGTAAGGAATGCAAAACCCTAATCTGATGAAGTTCATACAAAAGAGAAATTTAGAACACCAATCTTGGGTGTTCTAACAAGCAGTGAGGTGGAAGCTGGACAGGTTGGTTGTTTCTCAAATATTTCCCTCTTCAGAATTCAGAGATTGCTGCAAGGGGGTTTTGTTCTTAAGTACCATAGATGTGTAATGCCACAATCCTGGATTAGGAAACCTAGAAGCATTTACTCATGTCTAGTAACATAAAAACAGGGGAGTATAAACTCCTTCAAAAATAGCTCTTTTTTAGAAGTGCTAGAATGGAGTAGTGGTCAAGAGTGGCGGACTCTGTTCTGGAGAACCACATTTGTTTCCCTTCTCCTCCTCGTGAAGTCTGCTGGGTGACCTTGAGATAGTCACAGTTCTCTCAGAACTCTCTCAGCCCTACCTACCTCACAAGGTGTCTGCTGTGGGGAAAGGAAGGTGATTTTTAGCAGCTTGGAGACTCCTTCAAGGGAGAGAAAAGTGGGGTATGAAAACCAACTCTTTTCTTCAAGCACACAAAGGATTAGCTTTGAAGGGGTTTCATTCCCCCCAGATATGATTGTGTTCTCCTACCCATGATCCTGAAAGGTGAAAGTCTACTATTGCCATGAAAACTTGGGAAACAGGGGTGAGCACTCTCTTCTCTCCTTGATGTTTTGCAAATTCAATAAAAGATCAGAGTGAAACTCCAACGATGATGGAGCTATGGAAGACACATACATCTCCAGGGCCATACATCAGAACTCTGTAGCCTCTGTTCAAGACCACCCTTCCCACACCCCTAGAAAACAACTCATTTAAAAAGTGAAAACCAAGACAGTTAGGATGAAAAATACTGTAGCAGATCTTGTATTATGTTTCTCTCTAGCACAGGGGTCAGCAACCTTTACCACCCAAAGAGCCATTTGGACCCGTTTTTCACGGCCCCGAAGATCTACCGAGCCAGAGAGGCAGCTCTGCATGGAGCCGCCTCCAGTTTGGCCCCTCCACGCACCTTTCCTGGAGAGACACAGCCATGCTACCCTCCGACCTCCAGGCCATGCGGAGTCGCAGTATAAGGCTGAAAGAGCCGCATGTGGCTCCGGAGCCGTGGGTTGCAGACCCCTGCTCTAGCATAACATTTAAGCTCAACATTGATTTCGACTCAGGCCTCCTGCTCATTTTTTTTTAAGTCACACTCTGTGCAACAGCTTTCAAGTCCAGAAGTCCAGGAGCAAGTCCGTTTGTTTCCGCACACCTGTGGGCTGATCAAAGCACTGCAGAAGTTCTCTTTCAGATAAACCTCTGAGCATTTCAGGTTAAGAAAATAGTTAAAACACAGCCATAGTGTTGTGGAAAGTTATTTTATTTCAGAATTTCCACATACTGTCACAGACCATGCACTAGATTTCCTTCCCCTAATCCCCCTTAAAGTGCATTAGGGCTTGAGACAAGGTAAAAGATCTCATTCGGTTATCTTAAGTATCCTGGGTACCTAAGCTCCTTTCACTTGCTGTTATTTACATAATTCTTTTTTCGCGTGAAGAATTTTTATCTGACTCAGAATCAGTAGGGGTGTTTGACTGCAACAAAAATCTATATTTGTACTAGTTGGTCCCCCACTGTGCAGTTCAGGGAAAAATCGTATTGGTTTCCATGACATCGTTAAGGCATTACACCAGTGCATTCTCATGATTCAAGAACCTGTGACAGCCTTCTGACTGTCTGGGTTTTCCACCTCCATAAGTCATGAGCTCCATTTCACATTCTCGACATCCAGATTTTGTTCTGAAGTTTCAGAAGTCCACGGATATTGAATACCAAGCCTCCTGTGCTATAATCACCAAACACTGCCCATGTGCATTTTTAGTGAATACTGATAGTTAACATCTTAGCATTTCATACGACTGAGTTGTGTAGTCACAAAGTAGCATTAGTGCAAGATTCTTAATAGCTGCCCCTCACGACATAATGCCTGAGCTCTGTGCAAGACACACAGCCCTCCCCAGAACTGAGGGAACTGGACAATCCAGTTTTGTTCCATGCTTTAAAAATCTGGCTATTCCACTGAGTGTCAGTGGCAGAGACTTTACTACTTGTTGCTTGTGAGATTATAAGCACTGGTCTTATTATTAAACAGGCACCCTTTTTCAGATACCTACACAAAATACATCACTCTTCAGAACAGAGCAGCTAGAGTGATAAAAGTGAAGAAAGCAAAAAAAAGGTGACTTGCTCCTGGGAAAATCCCATCCTACATTCCAAATAATCCAGTTTGACAGCAACACACACACAACAATCTATTATTATTTTTCTAACAAGTAACAAAGAGGTTCTTTTTAAAAGGAGTATGTATTAATAAGTGTTTGACAAATGGAATGGCAGGAGATACCGGATTCCTCCAACCAATTCAGTAGCTTCCTTTACTATTAAGCCATTTATCGCGTTGTGGAAAGACTACCACTTGGAAACGAGCACCAGATGAAAGAGAGACCGCCACCGAATGAGATCACACTCTTTGTGCAATTTGTAAAATTATTTGTCCGAACAGCAGAGTACTCGATCTGAGTTATACCCACAGCTTCACTCATCACCAAGTGTGACAGGAAGACTTATACTAGAAGAGAAGTAGGGAAAGAAAGGACGTTGATTTAAAAGAAAAATAAAGCAGCCACTGAAAACCAGAACAAACATTAGAGAGTAAAAAATGCTGCTTTTCCTGGCTACAGATGGCTGGACACCCACATTAAAACCTTTCAAGTCTTTGGCTGGCAGTCTGGTAAAGCTTAAACAGCTGTAACACTGTTTCATTCGTGTGAAACAAATACTGTCTTGCAAACATCTGATTTTAAATAGGTGGAATATGAATCGGGGCACTTTTTAAACAGGGAAAGCAAATTAAAAACCACGACCGAGGTTTAGATGTTAACATAAGCACCATTTTCAAAAGGAAGAAAGGGAAGAGAACCTCTACTCAAGTTCCTGCACCTACAAATCACCTTCCTATTTGTCCTGCCTTCAAATAGCAATATTAGGTACTGGAAACATAACAACCCAAGAGTCATCTACACAAAAATCACACATATACATCTCAGGGAATATTTAAGGGGTGACAGTGGTAGAAGAGTATTCCTGAGAGATAACACATTCACTGTCTATGTCAATTCCACGCTTGCAGAGGAGGAGATATAGCTGAAGTGGGCGGTTACTCCCTTAAAAGCAGCAGGGAGGGACACAGAGGACAGCTGAGTAACAATGGCAGTGGGAGTAGTAAACTACTAGTTCCCTAAAAGCAACAGGACTAAAGTGTAAAAATATGCCACCTTCTGCAAATTCATAAGCAGTGCAATTTAATGGGTCTTGCCAGCTCAAAATTACATTCTCCTTTCTCCAAAATCTTCACTGCTTGCATCTTTACATATGTGACTCAGGGCAGGCAGAAAGCAGGACTCATAATTTCCCCACTGTTTTGCCAATATATGAAAATCAAGGGCTGACCTTTAAGTGCCCTTCACTTGCTGTGTGATTAGCTGCTCTCAACTGAAGTGCTCGTGATGGAGCCGTTCGCAAAAGTTGTTTCTTTGCCTTCAGACTTGGATGTCACAATTAAAGATGGCAAAGAGCTCCTCGACTGTTCCCGCTTTCTTAGGAAATTATAATCAGGGTGCAGAAAAATAATCTTGAGAGCAGCCAATGGGGGAAAATCACTCTAACATTCTTCTGCAGAGGTAAATTAATTTAAAAAATCCGAATACATGGGTGCAAGGAGAATTGTGTATTGTTTGATGTAGGGCACTACAGTGGCAAAGGAGTGCCTCCTGGATCTGAACCAGCCCAGCTTCCAAAGATGAAATTACTGATCAGGGTTCAACAATAGGAAGAACTGATGCAGTAAGCCAAATCTCCCTGGAAATTCTGCCCTGTTTCCCTGAACACTTTAAATACAATCACTGTTCAGTGCTCACACAAATACATCCCCTGCAATAAATACTTTTCATTTGAAACTTCCCATTCAGGCAGCCATGCACATTTTGGGTGTGAAAATGACCAACAAGATTAACAAATCATCCATAGGGGACAGTATCCAAGAAAAAAAAATGCATCGCCTCACAAGGATTCCTAAAAATGCCAGGGGTTTTACTGGCCCAGTTCCATCCTTTTCTGGGATGGGACTGTCTGTTTTCACTGCAGCACCAGTAACAGAAAAAAAAGGAATGCAGTGTTGAAGGAGGCAGTTGTCACAGCAACAAAGATGGACCCACAACTCTGAACCCCAGTTTCCACATTGCCTCTTGCTCCTTCAGACAGCTGCTGCCAAAGCAGTAGAACTGGACCAGTAGCACCAAGAAATCTAGAGGACCACATAGAGTATATAATTAAGAAACCGGGCTTGCCAAAAGAACAGGACAGGGTGTGTGCATATATTAAAAGTGTCAGAGAACCTGCAGGTCCCAACACCCTTCTCAGACATAAGGCAGCTATTACATCTGCAACAGGACTTCTGGTTCTGAAAGGGAAGAGTACAGGGTGTAGCCTAACTCATCCACTTCCTCAGGAGTGAGCTCTGTAAACAAGTTCACCTTTGGATTCAGAGCACTTGGAAGAACCCCCACCTCTAAATAGCCTATCAGTCCTCTCAGCGCTTGCAGAAAACGGTCAGCGAGTGCATCTTGGGACCAGTCTGTCTCCTCTTGGGCGAGGTGCAGTATGACATTGGTGAGCTGGCTGGCAGAAAGGCGACCCAGTGCCGGGTTCAGCTTGCATATGGCCTTGAGGATCTTGAGGCACAAGGAACGGCAGCCAGAGTCAGCCTGGTCTAAGGCCCGGAGGCGAGCCGTCTCCGCTGGCCGAAGACTAAGTCGCCACAGGTTATCATACTGGGCCAAGCGGTGAGGCTTGGCCACCAAAATAGTATCGCCTAGTGTCACAGATGGCAAAAAGTCTATTAGAAGGTGCCGGTCTCTTTCATATTGTACCTCCAATGTCAGAGATTCCAGGGGTGCTGCTGGACGTATCACATAATCTAGAAGACTTCCAATAGCTGGCCAGTTGATTGAACCTGCCACTACTTTCTCAAAGGTGTCAGCCACGGATCTGGGGGAGAGGTAACCCCCCACCACACAGCGGTCCCAGTAACTGCTCCCACGAGGGAAGTATTCTGGATTTTCCCGGCGTACCAGGCAAAAGCCAGGGATGTTCATGATGGTGTCTTCACCGGGAATGCAGGACCATAAATTCTTCTCCAACACCAAAGGAACAATGAGTTGGATGTGATCAGCTGTCACAACCTATCCGGGAGGAGAAAAGTAACAAGCTAAGCATTATAGGTCTATAAAAGTCACAGCAACTCTGTGAATAAGGAGATGCAAAGAGACACTTAGCTGGAGTCTGCATCATTATTCAAGGTCCTGCTAGAACATGTTGATGTAGCAGACATGGCATACAATATGTATTCATAAATCGGGGGTGTGGAAACAAAAACTGGAAGCAGAAGCTCTACTCCAGAAGGTAAACAATGAGCCTTCTCTACAAGCTATGTCAGTCTGCCTGTCACTGAAGATATTTAAAACCTGGGTGCAGCCAGAAGAATTCTTGGGAGGGTGGGAAAGGGAAAGATCTTTTTGACAGCAATGGAACTCCTTCTGGGTTAAATTTGTCTTCCTCTCCTTGCAGGTACCTCAAGCCTGGGCGGGTCACTTTCATTATTAAAGTTTCATCCAGGATAAAATATGCAGGAGTTAGTATGGTGCTAACTCATAAGTCCATTATGAAGAGCTCACTAAAGGATGGTCCTTTCACAAAGGTACTAAGGAGAGACAGTGTGGCATAGTGGACAGAGAGGTGGACTAGGACTTTGGGTAACCTGGGTTCAAATCCCCAAATCTACCGTGTAAGCTTGACCATGGTCCTCTCACAAACTCTCAGCCTGGTCTCCCTCACATGGTTGTCATTGTGCAAAAATAGAGCGGAGAGAATCATGTACTAAGGAGGAAAGTGGGATATAAATAAATGCTGATGTAATAGCTGAACAAAGGAGTTCTCCAATCCAAATCTGCCATACAAGAAAAGAACAGAAAAGCATGTAAACAGATTCTGAAATCTTTGGAATCGAAACAGGAGAGAAAAGACACAGACAGCGTGATAGAGGACAGCCAGAAAGAGCTGACAATAAGAACTGCAGAAAGAAAGGTGAAAAAAGTTTTTTTTCACAGTCACTCAGAGCAATCCATTTGCTCTGCAAGATATTTAACCAGGAAAAGGTGCTTGCAGCAAAAATCTCAGAAAGGTTAAACACTGTGCTTGTTTGCACAGGACTAAAACAACTGTAAAGGTCAGAAACATGTTCAACAAGACCACATACATCCAATTTACCTGCAAGTCATCATAGAGGCTGCCGCTCAGATACATTTCACGCAGAGGCATGTCTGGCAACTTGGCACGGATGAAGCCTCGCAATTCAGCACAAATATCCACAGCAGCCTGCTTGGCTCGGGCCTGTTCTTCGGCTGGGATGGCCACCTTCCTCCGGTAGTAGGAAAACAACTTCTCTTGCAAGGACATTCTGAGGCGGGACTTCTTCAACTCCATCTGGCTTCTTTTGACAGATGATTTCTGTTTCGTAGATTTGACCAAGTCTACCATGGTAAGATTATAGAGAGAAGGACAACAGGGCCCACATTCACTTAATGCAGTGATATTCACTCCACGGCTCATGAAAAACCACAGTCACAAGCACCATCACCCAGAAGCTCTAGATTTATGTCTTTCCCTGCCATGAAGCCTGCTATTTGAATGTTACACTGTGGAAAACACTTCCACTGTGGAAAACTACAAGCCCTATCAATTAAGGACCTACCCATTGTCCTGAAACATGGGGCAGTTGCCACATTACAGAATAGTGCTCAGAAGAGCCACTATGTATCATTGCATTTTTATCCCACCATTCATTCAAGGAGGTTAGGTTGATATACACGGATCTTCCCTCCTCTTTTTTATCCTCACAACAACTTTTGTCAGGCAGGTTGACAGACTGCTTTCAAAACAATAGATTAACCATTAGTATAACTAGTGACCCATTTCAGACAAAGCTGTGAATGGAAGGGTCTATTTCCTTCTTCATCTTAAAGAACAAGTTGTTGTACGTTGCAAGATTTTGACCCAACAAAATATATACATGTTGCTAAGTGGTCTAACCCTTAGATTGTACTTTCTAGTTCTAAAACATTTCTAAGATAAAGGGAAATGTTTTGCATTTTGCGAAGTCAAGGATCAGCTGCTGGCACCAAGAGGGAACTCAGAGAACACTACATTATTAGCATGATGTTACCCCTGGGAAAGCAGGGAGGATATATGGGGAGGTGGATCTGCAGAATCACATAGGTCAGAAGAGGCTGGCAGTCAGCCCCTGAAGAAAGATATATAAGCACAATATAAATTTGAATCAAATTACACAAGATCTGGAAGTAATTCCCTCGTGACACGTATGCTGTTGTCCTATCTATGCAGAAAATAAAACACAACTTGGCTTTTCTCTGCTTTGTGTGATTAACTGGGCTGAATTTCACACCAGGCAAAAGGGACCCCTTGGCCCATGGGGACATCAAGAATAACTGGAAGAAGCTGCTTAATCAAAGACTGAAACAGTTAGGCTTTACTTCTGCCTTTTCATTATCTATGGAGAATTACAAAGTAGAGTTGACAAGGGTTAAAGTTATTAAAGTTAATTTCAGAAGGACAATTTTGCAAGATAGAAGAGTGTGTTCTCTATCCTATAATGGATTACAACCTTCAGTAACCCTTCTGACATACTGGAAATCTTTGACTATTTGCAGATACTGTAATATTTTTTGGCTGCCAGATTAAATGCCCTACTGTTGCCTGAATTAAAAGGTTTTTATTTAATCAAGATAGAGGGAGATGGATAACCCCACTGTTAGAGAAGGATAGGTTTATGAGCAATGATCAAATATTCCCAGGAATGCACACAGATAACCTATAGATTTATTTTTTCAGATTTGCAGCAACTCGCCAATATTTACCATCTAGAACAGATGATCAAAGGCTTGAGAAAAAGGAGGCCAATGTATAGAAGGGGAAATTTCTAAACCAAGTCTTTTTCCTTTCTTCTCTGGGAAAAGGGTCTGAATGACTAAGTCTCTGGCCTCTTACATTTTAGTAATTCAGCATGAAATAAACATTTAAAAACTTTTATAATTAGGGTGGACTTAGAATGGAGTTGTTTTTTTTAAAGGCAAAATTAATTAGTTCAAGGCTACTTCTCACCCATTTCAAATGCTGAAGGATCTGTAGGAAGAGTCTGCAGGGAACGGCTAAGGTTACTCTTCATATCTTCATTCAGTAACCGTGACGACCCAAGCCAGCTTGGCTCCTCCCAGCTTTTTTTTCCTGACTGGCTCAAGCGTGTGGGGCTGGTTGGGGCACTGATTGCCCGATCATACATCTGAAGGGAGAGTAGGAGATAGGAAACATATTGTAATATCCCCTCAATTTCCACACGCCTCTCCCTCAAGGCTCATCTCCCCATCAACCACTCTTACCCTTTTGACAGCCAAAGTGGCGATCCCCAGCATGGCAGCACCTCCCACGCCCAGGACAAGTCGAGCATTGGACAGGACAAAATCAATGGCCGTGCCAATGCCATTGTCATCCTTTTTGCCTTTGCGCTCTCCAGCGCCTGCCATTGCTCCTTTACAAGAGATGGAGAAAAAAACCAAAACTGTTAACACCTTTAACTTTCCCCTTATGCCACTCAATATTTACTGAGTTAGATTTTCTTCTTCTCGTAGATCATTACTAAGAAACATATTATTATAAATTATTCATTCAACAACACTTAAGACATGTTTTTCAGTTCTTCTATCATGCACTGTCAGCAAAATGTGGACAGCTTAGGCAAAAATGCCCAGGGCCACTTAGCGAATGTCATGGCTGAATGGAGATTTGAATCCGGTTTTCCCACACCCGGGACCTCTTACCTTGCACATTATAGTGCCCTCATACTACTGAAAACAGGTAAATCCCTGCTCTTACATGTGACTTAATCATGCCAAACTGATTTCAACGCTGTAGGTGGGGATCACCATAGAAATTAGTCAACCCTGTTCTGAGACCGAATCCTCCTGTGTCTACTAAAAGTCACCAAATCTAAATAGGAGTTTCTCCAGCTTCTGTGTGCATGTTCTGCCTGTCAAAATGCTCAAGCCCATTTTTGCAATGTCATCAAAGCTGTCCCTGCTCCTGTGAATCTTAGCCAAAAGGCAAAGTGCACAGTCCCCTGTGCAAGCACTGGATCATTAGTGACCCATGGGGTGATGTCACATTACAACATTTACTAAGCAGACTATGTTTACGAGGTGGTTTGCTATTGCCTTTCCCCATCATCTACACTTTACACAGAGAAAGCTGGGTACTCATTTTAACCACCTCGGAAAGATGGCAGGCAGAGTCAACCTTGAGCCAACTACTTGAAACTGACCTCTGTCAAGATTGAACTCAGGTTGTGAGCAGAACTTTGATTAAAGTACTGCAACTTACCACTCAGCACCATAGAGCTCCTACCTTCACCCTCTCAAAATTGAATTTTAGGACTGTTTTGGCAATTACCAATCAAGGCAATGAAATATTAAAACAGCAGTCCATAGCTGTACATAACGCACCTGAAACCTAATGCATTTGTGATGAGGACAGAGGAATATTCCCAGGAATGTATACAGAAAACATATAGGTTTCTTTTTTCAGATTTGCAGCAACTAGCCAATATTAACCATCTAGAACAAGTGTTCAAAAGACTTGAGAAAATGGAGTCAGAAGAATGGGAGGGGAAATTTCTAAACCAAGCCGCCAAGTTTGGTATGTAGGAAAGCCTGGCCCTTCTCCAGTTGCCTCTCCTTATCTTCAAGCCGCTCAAGATACTGGTTCTTGCGGAACTCTTTCCGGATCGAGGTCAAGTAGAAATCACGATCAGTATAGCGCAGACCACGCCCCTGACGCAGCAAAGTGCGATAGAGGTTCAGCACTGCTTCACGGGTCCACGCTGCCATGGAGGATGAACGGACAAGGATAAACTGTCGGTACATAGACAAAAGAAAAGCAACACAATTCCTTTCAGTGATATATTTCATTTATGGCTTCTAGGGTAGGAACAACAGTAACTGATAGAATAATAGTTTTTATTATTTTATTTTTGCGTTTTTATCCCACCCAATTTTTTACAGGGCTCATATGGGAAACATCAGGTGGCAGTGGTCTTGCCACTCCAGAAGGGCATTGGGGGAGGTGATCAGCAGTATGTGTCGGGGGGAGCCACTGCTGGTGAGCTCACAGCAGTCTTGGCTCTAGGGGAGGTGGTTGTACAGGTGAGTGTGTGTGTGTGTTGCTACCTCAGCTGGTGCACCCAAAGCTGGCTAGCTATCACAGATCACAAGGGGGGGATGGCTACTCAACTAGCGAACGCACAGCAGGCTTGTCAGCCAAGACTCACGCAGGGGAGAGGTGGATCAAAAGCACAGATCAGAAGTGGGGCTGGCTGCCTGGGGAGTCCACAGCAGGGTGGGGTGGCAGACTAGACTGGCCTACAGCAAGATCAAGAATAAGGCGTGGGATGTTGTCCCAGCTGGGTTGCAGGCCGATAAGCCCCCTCCCTGGGTTACATATCTGACACTCCTGATTTACGCTATACCACCCTTACATGTTGAATCTTGCTCGGAGTCATCGAAAGGGAACCCCTGTGATTAAGCAGCCTGAGCCAGATCTGCCCCTTTCCAAGCACTGCAGTTCAACAGTCTTTCTGAGGCTCTCAAGAGGCTTACCTGTAAGAGGGACGAAGGACAAAAAACCGACAGCGGCTTCTGACCCCTTCACGGAGGCTGTGTCACGCTTCAGGGGCTCCGACCCCACCTCTTCCCGCTCCCAGTTCAGCTCCGGAGGTCACTCGGCGACATGGCTGCTTCACTTCCGGGGTATGCCCTCTTACGCTATGGAAACTCAAAGAGGTAGATGAAGAAGCAAAAACCGTAACCAGCACAGAGAGCCTACACTTCAGGTTCCTATGACGACTTTTCCTTTGCTGGACACAAGTGGTAGGAATGCATTAGAACAGGGCTATTAAACACGCGGCTGGGGGGAGCCAGATCGGTACCTTGAGAGGGCTTATCAGGCCCAAGAGATAATGGAGGGAAACCCCCTCGCCCTTTGATCTTTCCTGGAGAGCCTAATGGCGGCTCGCTCGTCCAGGCATCCACCCCATGCTGCTCCCATTCTGTGCTGGTGACACGTGAGTCACCTCCCTGGGTGCCAACCTGGGCTGATGAGCCTGCTGCGAGCTCAGCAGCAGCAGCAGCAACCCCCCCCCCGCCCCCCCAACCAGTGGTGAGATTCAAATAATTTAACAACCGGTTCTGGTGGTAGGATTCAAATAATTTAACAACTGGTTGTTTACAAGCACATTTTAACAACCAGTTCTGCCAAAGTGGTGCGAACCTGCTGAATCCCACCATTGCCCCCTACCCCCATGTTGACCATCTATTCACTACCATTCAGTACCAGGCTGATGAGCCTGCTGCAGACTCACCTGTCCAGGCAGCCACTGCACTTTGCTGTGGATACGCCAGTACACACACATACCCCACCCTGCTCCTGATCTGGCCTGGCCTGGCCTGGTGAGCCCACTGCGGAGTAGCCAGTTCAGGTAACCACCCGACTCCCAATCAGTGATGATGAGCCACCCCTCTTTCAATTTGGGCTAGCAAGCCACCTGAGACATCCACCTCCTCCCTTCCCCCCAGTGCTGATCTGGGCTGGCAAGCCTACTGCGGGCTCGTCAGCCAAGGGAACCCCCACCCACCCAGGGCCCAGCCCAAACAAATCACATTTGTGTTGTATCTGGTCCTTGTAACAAAGGAGTTCAACATCAACAGCCCTGCCTTAGAATCAGTGTTCGCCTTGAAAAGCACAATTGGCTGGTTGCAAAAGGCCCTGTAGGGGAGTCATAAATTATTTACTTAAGTTTGTACTTTTTGGATTGGAGATGATGATGATGATGACCACAAAACACTGATTATCACAACAAAAAACCCTCTGCTGACTTGTTTTAACTTTTAATACGTATTTCTGTGTGTTAAAACTAGTGTTGTCCTGCCCATGGAGTCCATCAACTGCCATTACAAAGCAGAAGTCCTGTTGACTGTAAGCCCCCAACTTTGAGTACATAAAGAACAGAACACAAAGTGCATGTAAGTATTTCTGCTAAGCTGGAGATGATTTTCTGGGTATGATGGAGATGCAAAGTCCTGTGTAGAGGCGAGTCAATAGTGCCGCCTGCTGATTGTTTTACGGTAATTCACAAGTGCTACCTTTTATCTGCACATCTTTGGGGAGAAGCTGAGAGGAGAAGATGTGGAGCATTTCTGATCTAAGTGAGAGAAGATGTTTAGTGAGGCTTTCTCACTGCAACTTCCCTGGAAGGAAAGAAAGAATGAGGGATATAACTTCCATTGGGTTACACTCCCTGGAGATCCCATATGAATATCCACATTGATCCACATCAAAATAAGAGTCCAGTAATACTTTAAAAATTAACAAATTTTATTTTAGCATAAGTTTTCATGGGTCAGAGCTTACTTCATCACTAGTCATCCATTACACTGACACTGTTATACCCAAAGCATAAATATATCTGCTTAACAGACAAAAGCTTCGTGCATCTGATGGATAAATAAAATTGTTAGTTTCTAAAGTTCCACTGAACTCCTGTTCCACATCATTTGGAAAGTACTTTAGAAGAGAATGTACATGTCTTTAGTAAGATAATGGCCATGGAAAGACAAAAGAATCTGGACTATACAGAAATATGGGAACAAATACAATCAGAAAATTTTGATATAATGTCAAGAAATCAAATATGGCAAGAAAAACAAAAGGATATGTTGTGGATCTGGACTGAATTCAAAGACTGGTTAAATGAAATTGGAATCACAGAAGAAAACTGGAAAAGAAGACTAGAAAGAATGAACCTGCTGCTGCACATTTAAAGAAGAGAAGAAGAAGAGGGGGTGGGGGGGAAGGGGGTAAAAGGATATGAAAAATGGAATATAACGATGTATAGCATAAGCATGTAATGATCCAAAATATCAATAAAAACATTTAAAAAAGTAAAATAATGGCCACATCCATAAAAACATTTTATTGTATAAGAAACAACTAATATCCTTTAACCCTGAACTTAGTTCTGATCTTTCTGGCATTACAGTGCGTTGGAAACCAGAGCCTTAGTGGGGGGAAATGGCATCTGGGGCAAAATGGACACCACCAGTGCCCCCGCACCCCATGGTAGCTGCGCTCCCCGCGCCCCAGTTACCTGAGCCAGCAGTGGTCCCGGGCTGCCTGGCGAGGTGGGGCTGAGGGGCGCCATCTCCTCAGATGAGCCAAGTCAGTGCAGGGGAGGCGTGGGGTTTTTTTTTTTTTTTTGCAAAATTGCCCCCCATGTGGCACACCCCTCCTTCCCTGTTCTGACCTGGGAGCAGTGTGCCTGGTTCTGCTGAGGGCATGCTGGCCAGGGAGAGGCCGGCCACAGAGACGCCTCCCTGCCTGGCGTGCCCAAATGGGAAGGCCTTCCTCCCAGCCAGTGAACCCTCCGCAGCGCTGGCCATGCCACTCCCAGCCCTGGGTGCGCCTGCTGAGCCTTCTACGGGGCCAGCCACCAAGGCGCAGCCCTGCAGGCCAGGCCTCAGTGCTTCTTCCCATTTGGGCGTGCCAGGCAAGGACGTGGCACCAGGGCCAGCTGGCCCCGCAAGAGAAGGCTCAGCTGGCACACCTAGGACCAGAGGCGGTGTGGCTGGTACTGCGGAGGGCACGCTGACTGGGGAGAGGCCAGTCCCGGCGCCGCCTCCCTGCCTGCCGCGCCCAACTGGGAAGGCCCTCTCCCCAGCTAGCGCACCCTTCACAGTGCAAGCCATGCCACTCCCAGCCCTGGGAGCGCCGGCTGAACCTTCCCCTTTGCTGGGCCTGGCTAGGAGCCCCTGTCTGGGGCGCAGCAGGGGGGAGGGAGAAAGGATGTGGGGGTGATTTTCCACCCCCCACATGACCCAAATGTTCTCCGCCCAGAACATGTGACCCCACATGTCCCTGTGGGTGCTATGCTACTGTTGGAAACAGGTCATTGGGTTCCTCTCCTTTAAGAAGACTGCATCTCTCTCCTTGCCCTGCTCATGTGCTTCATACAGTGTCTGTGTCAACTACCTTAAAGATTTGGATTGATTCCCCTCTAGGGAACAATGGAATATCTACATAATTCACTGAACATCATTCCATTATTCCATTTGTATAATTTCATGCCTTGGCAACTTGGAATGTGCGTGTCATGAATTTGGGCAAACTCGACATTGTAAAACGTGAAATGACAAGACTTCATATTGATATTCTCGGAATCAGTGAACTACACTGGACTGGGAATGGATATTTTCAATCAGATGATTTCACAGTATTTTATTCCGAACATGATGACATCAGAAGGAATGGAGTGGCTTTTATCACAAACAAGAAGACCTCAAAGGCACTAGAAAGTTTCAAAGCAACCAACAATCGCATCATGGCCATCCGTATGCACAGTAAACCAGTGAACATCTCCATTATGCAGGTCTACGCTCTGACGACGGATGCCGATGAGGAGGTAGTTGAAGACTTCTATGCTGAAGTCCAAAAAACTCTGAACGAACTTCCAAAGAAGGATGTTGTCTACATCATGGGCGATTTCAACTCCAAAGTTGGAAACCAGTCAGAGGCAGATGTTGTAGGCCGTTTCGGGCTTGGAGAAAGAAATGAAGCTGGCGATCGTTTGGTACAGTTCTGCCAAGAAAATCGGCTCAGGATAACAAACACATTTTTCATGCAGCCAAAACGCCGACTGTACTCATGGAATTCCCCTATGGACTCCACCGTAATCAGATCAACTTCATTCTGCTCGATCATGGCGGCAAAAATCTTTCCAGGGCTGACTGTGGTTCAGACCACGAACTTCTTGCAGCTAAGATTAGGGTCAGATTCTGTAGCATCAAAAAAGGCGCAGCAATAAGAAAATTTGAAACATCCAAAGTCCCTCTTTCATATACTATTGAGGTGACAAAATAGATTTTGGAGCTTACTCAATACACAGCAAGAGAAAGGAAACTCCTGAAGGAGCTGTGGGATGAAATACAGAAAACAATCATGGGAACAGCCCACAAGCATGTCAAGAAGCCAGAAAAATGACAATACTGGTTGTCAGAACAAACCATCAAAATTGCAGACAATAGAAGAGCAGCAAAAGCAGCTGGCAACAAAGGAGTGAAGTGTGAAAGCTGAATGCTGATTTTTCAGCTGAGGCAACAAGGAAAGATAAAGAAGCAGACTGGAATGAGAGCGCTTGTAAAAGGGCAAACTTGAAGAAGACTCTTCTGGAAGGCTACACAAGGAGCCTCTTCTCACAGATCAAGAAGAACCACGAAAACCTTTTCACTTGTAGCCCGTCAAAGGAAACACATCAAGGACAAGAAAGGGAAAGGAATGACCATTCGACCACCCTAGCATCAAGGAAAGGTGGAAAGAATACACAGAAGAGTTACCTATTCCTTGCAGGGCATAGAAATCGGTTCCAACACACATGAGAGGCATGAGCAACCTGGATTTGGGAGCCACCAATCCTGGAGTCAGAAGTCAGTTAGGCGATGAAGCAACTAGCTAAAACACAAAGCACCTGGCATGAAGACAATATCCCGAGCAGAAGTTAATGCAGCCCGCATACCAGTTAAAAGCCATCATGGCCCTGTGCCAGAATGCCAGTATGGGAATCCACTGAGTAGCCTCCAGGACTGGAAAAGATCAGTCTTCATCCAGCTTTACTAAAAGAAAGGTGAGGAAGTTACCGTGGTTTTGTTCCAATTATCGCGACAATAGCCCCTCATCCTGCACATGCAAAGCAAGATTTTTTCCTCAAGATAATACAAGAAAGGCTAAAGATTGTCAATCATCAAAGCACAGAATTCCCTGATGTACGAAAGGCGGAGGCTTTCAACGTGGCCGCGTGGCACTTGCCATATCACATTGCAAACTTTAGCGATGGATCATGGAGAAAGCCTCGAAAGAATACTCGGTGAAGAACACCTACATGTGCTTCAGCTTGATTACTGCAAGGCATTTGACTGTGTAGAGGCATGATAAGCTATGGCATAAGCCCTGCAAGAACTAGGTGTGTCACCACATCTGATCAAGCTGGATACAGCTTGTCCTTACACCAACCAGGAAGCCACACAGTGAGGGAATGGCACATGGGGACACAGACTGTGGTTCCAAAATTTAGGCAAAAGGTGTCCGACAAGGGGCCTGCATTCCTCTTACCCTACTCTTGTTCAATCTCTATGCTGGAAGTGATCATACGAAAATCGGAGCTAGAAGACTCAAAAATAGGAGTGAAAATTGGTGGCAGAAACATCAACAATCTTCAAGCATTACTTGGCAGATGACACAACACTGCTTGCAGAGACCGAGAGCAATCTGAGACAGTTGATAGTAAAGATCAAAACTGAAAGCGAAAAAATGGGCCTCCATCTCAATATGAAAAAAACAAACATCATGACAACAGCTAGCATAGATCGGCCCCAAATTAGCATTGACAATAAGGACATTGAGTACGTCCAAGACTTCATCTTCCTAGGCTCAAAAATTGACTGTAACGGAGAAGTAACTCCTGAGATAAAGCGGAGAATAGCATAAGGACGTAGCGCCATGCTGAGCATGAATAAAATTTGGAAAAGTGGAGACATCAGCATCAAAACCAAGCACAGGCTAGTCCAAGCCATCATCTTCCTCATTAGCCCTTCGGGGGTTGGGCGGTATATAAGTTTGAAAAATAAATTTTTAAAAAAATAACCATCTTTGGTTATGAAAGCTGGACTATAAAGAAAGCTGAAAGAAGAAGAATAGACGCTTTCAAGTTGTGGTGTTGGTGAAAACTACTGCGCATACCATGGACAGCTAGGGTAACAAATGCAGAAGTCTTGAGCCTCATAAAACCAGATACCTCACTAGAAGGGAAAATAACCAGGCTCAGACTTACATACTTTGGTCATGTGATGCGATCAAATTCGCTAGAAACATCTATAATGCTTGGACTTGTCAATGGCAGGAGAAGACCTGGACACCAAAGAACACGATGGCTAGATACCATAAAAGCTGATACAGGCATGAGCAACAACCAGCTGAAGGAAGCAGTACTTAATAGAAAAATGTGGAAAGAGCTTGCATATCGGGTCACTAAGGATCGAGAACAACTGAATGGATAACATCATCAACATCATGCCTTGTATTTGTGTAACATTCCATGCCATCTTCTATAAAAATGCATAATGCTGCTGGTCTTTGGCTGTTTCCGCGCAGGTTACTTGCCCAAAGTTCAATCCTGCTGGGAAGTTGGGGCTTTCTTTTCTTGTTTCCCCACAACCCTGTGGTACATTTGTGTACCTCCCTGTTTTCCTGTTTTTTCTCTGATCTTTCTCAAAATCTGGTTGAAGGCCAAGTGGGTGGGAAAGGCAGGTTTTTCCCAGGCCTGCCAAGACAACAGCCATTTTCCTTGTCCCTATAATGGCCTCCCCCACCATCTGGGGCTGTGGTTTTGTTTTTGTTTTAAATAGGCAAATGAATATCATTCCCTCTCTATAATATTATAACAATCTGTGAGTCATTTCCTGTGAATTCCCAGCTTTCATTTTTGTGGAAAAGTAGATCTCAAATCCCTTTTATGGTAGAGATATGCCTTTCCCCCAACAAAACGGGCTAAATTTAGGATTGCCAACTCCAGCTTATGAAATTTCTGGAGATTTGGGAGCTGTAATTGGGGAGGGTGACATTTGTGGGGGTGGGTGGGAAGCACAGTAGGAACATGCCATAGAGTCACTCCTCAGAAGCTGCCATTTTCTCCTAGGGAACTGATGTCTTCAGTTTGTAGATCAGTTGCAATTCCGGGATAGGTACCAGTGGCAGCCCTTAGTCTGGAGATTTGCAAATTTAGGCAAAGACTCCCTTTTTAAAACTCTTTGCTTTATAAACATAGAAGTAGAACACAAATGGAGGCAAACAGATACTTTTCAAGGTGCACTGCTGCTCATAGAGCAACTTTGAGTTCTCCCACCTACCTCACATTCTATTTAAGTCTACCTAGACATTATTTTCTCTTTAATTGTTTGAAACTACCCTCTCCTGTGTATATACACAACTTCTCCTGTTCCTCCTTTCAGCTTTTCCAAGCAGTTATGGTGGATATCTATTAAAAATTGACAGATTCACCTACCTCTCAAGAAGTCATCTCACAAAATGAGCTCTTGTTGATGACACAATCACCAGTCTTAACACCATTCTAGTTAAATTGAATCCAAAGAACCTTTTCCATATTGATCTATCTGTGCTGGAACCCCAATTCACATCCAACATATCTGGAATATTTTCAAGGACATACTTTCAAATTCATGTGAGGCACCTTACTGTTACCTAGCATGAACTGGTTGTGTGCCCTAGAATATATCCAGCATTCCTTAGTGTCTGCACATTATAGAAGACTGATCTCAACTGGGAATCTTTTGAAGGGACATTGTATAAACATAGTACAGAACCCTAAGGTTCTTTTCAATGAAATTTGTTTATCAATTTGTAGTGGAGTTCTGTGTAGGCAAGCTACTTCTGTTGTTAAACATGGGATTCAGGCTAATGACTTCCTATGTTCTGGCATTCAAAATGCTTTCCTAAGAAGGGAATATCTGTGCCAGAACAACTTGTGCCCCTGCTTTAGTGCTAAACAGGAAGTATAGGAAGGCATCTTCCTTCCCCAGTAGAACAATGGGGCAAACTCCTGTGCAGATGTTGTTGCTTGAGGAATGTAGATAAGGCTTGACATGTATCTAGCACTTTTGTGTTTTGTGTACATTGTCTCCCTTTGTGCCTGACTGGCAGCCACATTTACAGCACAGGCTAGCTGGGGCCTGCATGAACTCAGCACAGGCAATCTGAAGCTGGGCGTGTTATATTGTCCACATGCAGGTGAAATCAAAGCCAGGTTTTGTTTTCATTTTCTTTCAAGGAGAGAACCTGACCTGTTTTGGCTTGTGTTTACACACTTTGCATTTTCATGTCACCAATGTACAAAAGCAGGTTTGGGCTGATGGATGCATTAATGTGTGTGAACATGCCCTTTACAGTCACTGTTTGGAGACAATTAATCTGCTCGCTACTCTGCCAGTTTTCCCCCCATGGCTCCTAACAGAAATTTGATCTGCAGACAGGAGCAGAGAAGGTACTTTATCTCTGCCATGAAAAGCTTCTCTTGCTGATTTATGCAGACTCTGTGGCCGCTGGGCACAGGTGGCGAAGCAGGTCGGGCTGGGTTCTCCTTTCTGCCCCCCCCCCCCCCCCCAATTTGGCAACTTTACTCAGAGCATGGGCCACATTTAATTAAAGCAAAGGGATCAGTGGAACTGCATTGGCTTAAATTGACTGACTTTGTCTGGGCTAGATTATGGATTGTGTGACTAGTTAAGAAGGTCATCATTGCCTGCAGAATCAGTGATTGCAAAGTACAATGACTACTGTGATTCCAAGCATTAAAGTCGGATTCCTTAGACTAAAGTGCTGTGGGATTTAATAAATTACCAAACTGTTTCTGGGTTGCTGCACAATGGTGCTTTGTAGGTTTCCCGTGATTCTTCTCGAAATCTATTGTCGCTCTAAATATGAGACAGCCACAGAGTAGGTTCTGCCTTAAATTCCCATTCTGCCCTGAAGCTTGGGGGTAATTCTTGAGCCCGTCGCTCTCTCAGCCTAACTTCATAGAATTCTGGCAAGGATAAAACAGGGCAGAATGAGGTCATAAAAATAATCCCCCCACTAAAAAAACCAGATTTTTTTTTTTTGGAAAATTGAAACATATGCAGTACATAATTTCCTGTTGAACCTCCCGGTAAATATATTTTACTGGTTAGCAATACGAAACACATGATTTATAGCTTAGAACAAAAATTATATTAATTGACATATTTATGGAATTTACAAGTATGATTTCATTTTCTGCAAGTAAAATTACAGACATACCTATACTAAAGTAAGAGAGAGTTGCAAATTGTTGCACCCTATCCTGTCTTAGCAAATTTCATTAATTTCAAAAGTTCACCCCAAATTTCTCATTCTTTCCAATGGAGAATATAAAGGTCCTCAGACTTGTTCATGCTATATATGTTGAGTGGAAAAACCTTGTTTGCATATATTTGAATACCTGTATTTTTGTAATCAAAATTGTTTTTTTAAAATATTTTCTACCACATTTTGCAATTACTGAGTTATATATGTACTTTTTGGTATTTGGATGTTTCTACAATTATTTTTCAGACCTCTGGTACTTTGTACCCCTTGTTCTTGTTGTTCAGAGATTTCCTCCCCTCCTTTTTTGTTTCCTCTCAGATAAAAACAGACTACATTTAAAAAAAAAATGTAATTAGTCTCTGACAGTTGAGAGACTGATACCTTTCACTCAAAATGCTCTTTTTGTTTCAATGATCTCTAGTAGAGTGCCTACCTCAATTTAATACAAGGATCCTTCCTTTATAGTTTCTTGTGTTAGGCTATATAGCAATAGCCAGTATTATTAGCTTAGTGGCTAATTCACATCGACAACTATAATAATTTCTTCCTTTTTTCTTAATTTGAAAAGGCCTTGTAGCATAATACAGTCCTCCATGGGGGCTAATGCAATTTTCTTATTTTGCCAACTTTTCAATTGTATCCTCATCAGTTAAATCTATATATATATATATATATATACATAAAGCTAACAGTGACTTTGTTAGTCATGATCTAACGCCGAAACGGCTGGATGGATCGCCCCCAAATTTTCACATGACGTTCCTCCCTGTTGCGGGCAGGTAATTGGACTTTTAAATAGCCAAAAGTCCATTCCTGAGCCAGGTAAAATGTCTTTTTCCTGGCGCACCAGGCCATGAAGCTGGCTGTGTTCAACTGTCACCCTTAGAATGTTCGTGCAGCATGTCTGTTGCCTGAGGGGTTGGTATGAGGGCTTAGAATGTTCGCTCAGATGGCCAGAGATGAGCAGTGAAAACAGTAAATAGGTAATACTGGTAGGTAATACGAGTGGAAGTGAAACACATACACACTTTGCCGTGTGAGACATGAGGAGGGGGTTCCCCCCCTCACACGCAGGTAACTTTCACTCTTTGTGCCTCACCCACTGCTATCACATAACACACAAACTCTCATACACATCCAGCTCATCCTCATACACCTCACTCTGCCCTCCCTCACATCCAACCACCACTTACCCACTTCCTCACACATATTCGCCACAGCTCTCTTTTACTAAAAGCGAGCTGGAGTTTGCCTTTTTCTTCTAAGAAAATCCGCGGGTTGGGGGTGAACCAACACTACTGGCTCCGCTTCTTTTGCACATGGCCCTTTAAGAATCCAGGGAGCTGGCCTCGATCTGAGCGCCTCACCACCCTGCCTCTGCTGCCTGACTGGGATAGCCTCCTTGCCCCAGTTCTGCCTTACCCAAGCCAGGACTGTGCGTGTCAACCAGCCTCATGGACAGCGGGATTTGCACTCTGGACAGTTCCGTTGTGGAATGGAAAGGGTTACCTTATACTAAAAAAACAAGACAGCACCATATAACGATGTGAATTGAAAAGGGAAAGAGGGATTCCATTTGACCTCCCCAAAAGGCTATGCTGGGGATCATTGGACCTGCATGGACATCTGTGTGGGTTGCGGACTGTGATGAGAAGGACAATTGCCACAGCAATGCGTGGCCAGGCTCCGCTAGTATTTTTTAAAAAAACATTAATCAACATCCAGCCATACATCCCACTGTGCGTAGGACACAAGTTGTTTTAATTTTAAAAATTAGAAAAACTACAAACTTGACCAGAAAGAGGAATGGGGATATAGAATATAATTAAAGAGAAATTAACTTTGCAAATACTTTCTCTTTACAATAAATGAATTTCATCATAAATGAACTAACTGTGTAATCCTGGAGGGAGACAAAACCACAAAGAGAGCTGATGGGCAGCCCAATCCATAGCCTGTGGCAGCTGGACAAAGCATCATTTTGGCACTGCCCCACTGTCTGCAAGAGGGCTTCTTGACAGTGCAGGGAGTAAAAAAAATTGTTTAAGCCTCTCTTCTGCCGAAAAGTCCTTCATTGGGCTCTATGGGCTTATGCCATCCAAAAAGGTGGCATAAACCCAAACCCATGTGCCAGCGTTTTGGCAGGCAAAGACTGGGTGGAAGCTGACTAATGTCAGCTGTGCCCTGGCCACACCCCCAGAATGCTGATGGAGGTGGCCCAACCGGGATGGAGAAGCACCATCAGGGCATTCTGCCCCATGTCTGCTTGCTGTGGAGAGCTGCAGCGCCTGCCCTCCAGCAGATTCGCCCCTCTGCTGGGGTAAGTGCTCCAGGGAGGGCAAATCTGCTGGCACAGCCCTGCAGCACCTCCATAGGTGTATTCAACACCCCCACCTCGGATTGGGCTGTAAGTGTAACTATGCCAGAGTGTAACTCTGGCACTAGAGGGTTATCCCGGGGGGAGGGGGAGAGGGCATTCTCCTCAAGCACCATTCACCTGGGTTACACGTGTGCATTTTGACTGGGGGCTGGGGTACCTGGAAGGGCTTTCTCCATGATTGCCCTAGGCTCTGGAATAGTCTCCCCCCAGATTTGACAGGTGCCTGGCCTTTATGAGTTTAGGTGCATGACAAGGACTTTATTCTTCCCCCCCGGAAGCACCTCTACAGCTGATGTTCTGGGGGTGGGGGTGACAAAGTGAGCGTTGGGGTTGATTTTATGATGCTTTATTGTTACTGTTTTATTTATGATGTTTTCATAGGTATGTTTTATTATTTTAACTTTATTGTGAGCTGCCTAGAGACCTCTGTATAAGGCAGGGTAAAATATTCATAAATTTAAAAAAATACACACATAAATAATTTAAAAGTCCCTGTCATGATTCTGGAAGCTGAAATCTTCATAATTCCTGAACTTTGGTAGCAAAATTATGCTCCAGGCAACTAAATTCACATACATAAATGGAGCATTCTGTTATCTCAGTATCCAATCATATTTCCAGCTACATGATGTTCTATTTGTCACAGGCTCTTGTGAGTCATAGATCATTTT
Source organism: Sphaerodactylus townsendi (assembly GCF_021028975.2). Classification (NCBI taxonomy): domain Eukaryota; kingdom Metazoa; phylum Chordata; class Lepidosauria; order Squamata; family Sphaerodactylidae; genus Sphaerodactylus; species Sphaerodactylus townsendi. The sequence goes on along the minus strand of NC_059430.1, from coordinate 39,681,196 downwards.
TAGAATAATTTGGGGAATGAGACTGTGGTGTTTTTGTAACATTCCTTTTTGGGGGAGTACGGGTTGTCTGTCTGGTCTGCAATAGTGCTGTTGAAACCTGGGTGTGATGAATGCTATGCAGACATGAGTTATGTTTTAATTGCAATTTACAGGCCAATCCTATGAGCCTGTGCCAGAAAAGAGTTTGGACTGAACTGGATCTGCTAATACTTTGCAGTTTAGGGAGTGTTTCTTGCTTTGGCTGTGGTGGCACCAACAGTCGAATGCTCTCCTTTGGTATGTTGATGAAGAGACAAAAATCTGTTTTTCAGCTTCTACTGGATTGAATTTTTATGATATACTAATAACTTTTGTTTACAGCACTAGTGGTTTAAGGTCTCTGTTGCAGGTTTGTTTTGTTTTGTGTACTTTGTGTGTTAAAATGCGACCTAAAAATGGTCGGATGGTCACCCTTGATCTCTCCATGAAAAATATATTCTTGGCGAAGAAGAAAAAGATGTTTTTCTTCAGCTGGCTGCATTACAACCCCTTTAGAATAGAGGAGCAGATTTGCTTGAGGACAATAAAAACATCTGTTGTTAAACCAGATTCAATTCCCCAAACTCTGAAGGTTTCTAAGAGTTGCATAGCATCCTCACATACGCTGAGTTGCATAGCATCCTCACATATACTTTCTCCTCCCCTGACAGAATAGCCCACTCTGGTGAGACTGGATTAGAGACTCATTGGCTCAATAGTGGCATGTGAATGTTGGTGGCTCTTCAACACCTCATGGAATAGAGCAGGCCATAAATGAGTCACGGTGCTGCCACAGAAATGCCAGCCTCCAGGTAGGACCCGGGATACCCTGGAATTACAGCTCATCTCCAAGCTACAGAGATCAGTTCCCCTTGAGCGGGGTGTCCAATGCTGACGCTTCAGATGTTCATGGACTACAATTCCCATTAGCCCCTGCTGGAATGGCCAGTTGGACACCTCTGCCCTAGAGAAAACGGATGCTTTGGAGGGTGGGGAGGGCAGGGACCTATTGAGGTCCCTGCCCTCCCCAGCCTTCACCCCCAAATCTCCAGGAATTTACCAACGTGGATCTGACATCATCTGACAACCCTAGGCCACCACCAAAAATAAGTCAATAAGCAAAGCACATGCCATAGGGCCCATTGGAGAGACGCTTGTCAGAGAGAGAAAATGTGGAATAAAGTTGAGAGAGAAAATATTAAACAGAAGGAGAGCAGTGGGGCTTTTCCACATATTTCCCCCCATCGATTTTGGCACCACATTGCTTCAGTTTATCCCGATTTACACAAGCACTTTGTGCCTTTCGTTTTCAGTTCACTTTTTTTGTTGTCCCGCCCCAGCCCGGCTCTTTAGAAACCACTTTTCCCCCAATATTTTTTCTGGAAGCCAATGTAGAGTTGCCTTTTCCCCCTCATGTTTAATGTTTCTGTTGGTTTTCTTTCTCCTGCCTGCTTCCAGCCACATTTTGATGATTAGACTATCATCCTTGTCAAGCAACTCACTTTTTCTTCCCTCTACTCTGAAGATGAGTGGTTTCATTTTTGATTTGTTAAGCAATAAAATATAAATATAGCATTGTAATGATAGGTTCAGCATGTTCTCTGAATTCTTAGCTTTAATTTTTTTAAAAGTCTCCACCCCTTCACTCACAAATATATAAGGAAAAAGACATATGTCCACAAGGGAAGGAGCTAGTCTTTTTTTTTTTTATGAAAGCTGCGAATTCAGGGAATCTGTTCAATGCTGTATTGATACATCGCTATTATAGTGCCTTTAAAAATGCAGTCATTATATTAATATATCAGCTTATAAAAAATAAAGGGGGGCTTGCTGTAACATCACCTATGGTGCCACTGATGACAAGTCACCCTTCTGTGAAAATCCTGATTATTTAAGGCACGTGCATTATAAACTAACTCTACAACTGCAGAAATGCAGAGGGAGGGAAAATGTGCAGAACAAATGTGCCCAACCCAATTCCGGTGCTTGTGGATCAATTGCCGAGAAAATCAAGAGTAAGTTGAGCGTTCAGAAAAGCCCAACAAAAGATTGATTGACTTCCTTATTCTTAACCAATGCCCCTTCTGACACAAGGCGAACCAGTTCTGAAATTCAGACAAGTTACCCCAGGATGCATTGTGAGCCTAAATACAATTTCTTTGCTTTAAAATGTATGTTTTTGCAGAAACTATTTCATAGGAGTACAGTGGAATCTCGGTTTTCGTTAGTAATCTGTCCGAAAAGAATCGATGAAAACTGAAACCAATGAAAACCGAGGCAAACTTTTCCATAGAAAAAATGTAAATCCAATTAATCTGTTCTAGGCACTCCAAAAAGCATACCAAAAACACATTTTTGGTGAATAAACATACTGTTTAATGCTGAAAACAGTAACAAACAATAACACTAGGACCAGCTTCAGAGCCAGTGGACCAATGTTGCACCAGAAAGCTGTCCCAAGAGGTCTGTTTCTGACAGTGCAAAACCACCAGGGGGCGGGGGGGCGTAACGCACCGGGTGCATTGATTCTGGTCACGTGAGGGGTGCCGGCGGGGGGGGCGAAAAAGGCAGAGTGTGCACTGGGCACACTCTGGCTTAGCTACGCCTCTGGTTTCTGACGCCTCTTTAAGATTTGTTTGAAATGGGGCAAGACATTGTCATTAAACAAGTTGCAGACAGGGCCTGCAACAGCTTTGTCCGGGTGATTTTTCTCCCCAAACCCCTGCACCTTACTGCAAATCGATGAAAACCCAGGCAAATTGATGAAAACTGAAACCAATGAAAACTGAAGGCAATGAAAACCGAGGCTCCACTGTATATGCAAAAGATTTTGAGGGGGGTTGCTAGTTGAAAGAATCAAAGACCCTACTGCATTTCTAGAAAACCTGGTGTATTGTGGCTCTGAACTTCGGCCTTGGTTCTCAGAACTTTAAACAAGTCACAGATAAATGAGAACAGATCCATACTATTTGGAAGTAACTCTTTACAAAAGTCTTTACAAGAATATAGGCATATCTCATTTTGTTGCACTTCCCTTTATTGGGCTTCACAGATATAGTGTTCTTTATAAATTGAAGGTTTGTGGCAACCCTGCATCGAGCAAGTCTGTCAGCGCCATTTTTCCCCAACAACCTGTGTTCACTTTGCACCTCTGTGTCACATTTTGGTAATTTCAAGGACAGAGGGAGAGAAAACTGCGCCCAGGGCACGACCTACCCGCATGTGCCCCCTGCCCACGCCCCTGGAAGGGGGGGGTCTGGGAGGCGATTTTCTGCCCCCACATGACACCCAATGGTGCCCCCTGCCACGTTGCAGCTTTGCCACTGGGTAATTCTCACAGTATTTCTAATTTTTTCAATATTGTTATATCTGTTATGGTGAACTGTAATCTTTGATGTTACTATTGTAATTGTTTTGGGGCACCAAGAACCACGCCCGTATACGACAGTGAACTTAATCGATCAATATTGTGTGTGTTCTGACTGCTCTACCGATTGGCTGTTCCCTATCTTTCTCCCTCACCTTGGGCCCTCCCCTGAATCACAACAATATTGAAACTAGGCAAGTTAATAAGCATACAATGGTCTCTAAGTGTTCAAGTGTAAGGAAGAGTTGCATGTCTCTCACTTTAAATCAAACCTTTCTTATGCTAGGGTCTGGTTGGTTGGTTGGTTGGTTGGTTATTTTCCCTTAGGTTACGGTATTTTACAGGTTTTCTGGATTCTGGGAAAGTTGTCCAGATACTTAGAAACCCCTGCCTTTTTGAGGAAGGAAGGAAGGAAGGAAGGAAGGAAGGAAGGAAGGAAGGAAGGAAGGAAGGAAGGAAGGAAGGAAGGAAGGAAGGAAGGAAGGAAGGAAGGAAGGAAGGAAGGAAGGAAGGAAGGAAGGAAGGAAGGAAGGAAGGAAGGAAGGAAGGAAGGAAGGAAGGGTGATTTTTCTGATTTTTGTGATTGACACAAGCTATCCACCTTACAGTTCGAAATGGTGTCCAATTGGACATGATGCAGAAAGTTCCATGAGCAAGCTTCCAAGCATTTTTATTCTTTTAAAAGCAGGCAATCAGGACTTTAATTCAGACTGGGATTGATGGAAGGAAGTTTAAGCCTTCCAATCTCCATGCGGTTTTCCCTATAGCCTTATGGAATGGCCTTTTGCCACATTGTGGGGTGGGGGCGGATAAACACTACGCAGATTCTAATTAGGACCAGGTTGTTTGCTGAATTAGCAAATGGCTGATAATAATCCTAGCTGTATTCCTGGGTTTAACGAGACGGGGAAATACCCACGCATAATTTCTGTACCCAGAATTTTACTATCCAGACAGAATGGAAAATCTAATAAATTTGTAGGCCTCTGCCTTATTGACAAAATCTTTCCAACTTCTCAGATTACTATATAAAGTTATATTTAGATCATGATGTTCCTGACAGTATGTGTGACCCAAATTCAGCATAGCATTTAGGCTGATGCTTAAATTCAAGCACATGAGTAATCTCATTGCTAGGCTGCCAAATGCTTAAGCATAGAATGCTTGTGTGGGTTTTGGGCTTGCTGTTTACTGACTGGCTCACAGAAGACGTGCGCTGTTACATAGCTTTGTGCATCTCACAGACATTCTCTTACGTGCTTACAGAGCGGAGCTATTTGGTTTCTCAAGCAGAAGAGCTAAGTTCTTTTGAAGGGAGGAGGTCTGTTCTCCTAATTAGTTCTACCAACTGAACAGTTTTTAAAAATCTCCCGTATGGCAATATGGTAGAGAATTGTACAGAATATTGTTTTAGTGAATATTATTTTAATGAGAGGGAGAGCCATTCTACACAGGGCAGACGTTGAAATGGCATTGATTTCAGATCTCATGGCTGCAACTGCAAATAGTGAAAACATGGCTTGTGACATCAGCCACATGGTGTATTCTCAGCGGGATACATCCTCTCTGATGAGGTGAGCTGAGCAAAGAATCTGTTCTACAACTTAAATATGACGCCTGACATATTAAAAAAGTGGGGCGCCATAAGTGGGGCGCAGGGCACTTGACCAGATGTTTCCCCTGGGTGTCGTTTTCCCCCGATACACCTCTGGCCTGCATGGATGCATATGAACGCAGAAACAGGAAAATGGGTTACTTTATCCAGACTGCAACTCGTTATGCATTTACTGTGCAGAAGTGGTCTATGGCAACCTTTTGACAACAAGTAGAATCCTCTTCTGTTCAGGCAAGGCCATCGTGTGGTTCTCTTTTGCATAGCTTCTCAAACTATTTTGCAGGAAAGGTGCTCTATTACGTCTGTCTCCGAACAAGCCAATCAATGTCCTGCTTCAGTCTGATTCACCAGGCTAGAAAGATACCAACGGTTTCTTTTCATTTAGAGATCCCAAGCTGCCCAGTCACCTTAACATTTCTCCTGAACAGAGCATCACGATGAAAGGCTTACTTAGCTGCTGCCATCGCATCTTCCATTGGAGTTATTAGCTGTTCTGTACTGTTTTGTGCAACCAGGAAAGTCCTTGGTCTTCAACGCCAGCATTTTTTTCACAATCCAGAGCTAAATAATTTGCTGCAGCAATCAGTCAATATTCTTCTATTTCACCCTCTTCTTCCTCAGAGATACCCAAACAGTCACACAAACTCAGCAGAGTCATACTTTGAAGTCTGACAGAACGGTCCCTCTGTTTCAATACTGAGATGATCCATCTGTCCATATCTCCTCATTGTGTCTTCCAGATAGCTTTGATGTTCTGGTTTGATTTTCCTTTGTTAACAGCTCTTTTCCTTCTTTCCATACAGCTTCGTTAGCAATCCTTTGCTGTTCTGATTTTTCTTCATTTTTCCCCACTCTTTGCGAAACCTGTTTTCCTTCAGTCTTTTTTTTCTGAAGTTGTTTGATTTGAGTTGCAGGCAGGCAGGAAAGCTGAAGGCGGAAACAGGGGAGCCAGCAGGAGAGCAGAGACTGCTGTTCCAATCTCTGCTGGCCAAAAGAGGTGCCTGTATAGTGTACAGCAGGGTTGTCCAACTCTGGTACCTCAGATGTTCATGGACTACGATTCCCATCAGTCCCTGCCAGCATGGCCAATTGGGGCACCAGAGTTGGACACCCCTGCTGTACAGTGTCCCCCTCTCAACACACATATACTGTCTGTGAACAAAATCAATGCACAGTAATGACCCTTGGAGGATGGTGGAATCTTCTTCTTTGGAGGTTTTTAAACTGAGGGTGGATGACCATGTGTCGGGAGTGCTTTAATTGTGTGTTCCTTCATAACAGCATGTTGGACTGGATGGCCCTTGTGGTCTCTTCCAAGTCTATATTCTATTATTCTAAATGAGCATAAACTCAGCAAAATTCTGTATTGATGCACAGAATAGAATGAGTGTAAGGGTGCTTTGAAGAACCTCAATAACAACCTTCTAAACCATATAGCTATGCTGAATTCTTTAGCTGCTATCTGTAATTTTTAAAAAAACGGTGGTATCGTTGGTGCGTGTCCCCAGAGGAATTGGCAAAGATGTACAAAAGCATTCTGAATGTGTATTGGAAAAGTGAACATCATGAAGGGACTTTCTGTCATTTGTGATGGACTTGTAGTAAAGCCAAACTTTTTGGATACATTTAACAATCCAGAAGATCTTAAAGTTTACTGTACAAAAGAAACCAGCTTTTCTTATGGACAGACAGCTTGAAAAAAAGGGGACATTGTTTCTGTATATGACATCAGCAGCGAGAATACCAAATGCGCAAAAATGGAAAACTGCATCTATACTTGCAATAGAAGGGAATGCTTTGCGAAGTTACTGGAATTGGTGGAGTTGTCCGAATCTACTTCTTTGATTAAAGAAATTATCTAAATTCATGGACAACTTGAAACCCCTGAAAGACATTTTGTATAAAACAGAAAAATGAACTGATGGTTTGTAGTTTTGAAGAGTAGAAGAACAAATAAATAGATATAATAAAGACATGAACCTTATCAGTAAGAACAACTAAAAATTAATTTTAAGTTGGGGGTTGCTTTTTAATTTTTTTTGGTATTTTTATTTTTGTTGTTGATTGTTGTTGATTGTTTGGTTTTGCTTGTTTATTTTCCCCCTCTCTTTATATATATATATAACACCTTAAAGTCTTAATAAATAAAACTCTTTCCTAAATTAAAAAAGGGATGGAAGGGCAGCACAGCCAATCAAAATAACCAATTTAATGTGGCAAGACAGCTAACCAATCAAAAGGACAAGAAGGCAAGGTATGATTCACTGAGCGTTACTGCATTTAGGAGTGTAACTGCATAAGCCAATGGGGACCAAAAGGGGTATTAAAGGGGTATGAACAGTGGTGGGATTCAAATAATTTAACAACCGGTTCCGGTGGTGGGAATTCAAATAATTTAACAACTGATTGTTTATAAGCACCATTTTAACAACCAGTTCTGCCGAAGTGGTGCGAACCTGATGAATCCCGCCACTGGATGATACACACCTGGGGAAGTTCCACATTAAAAACAAGCATCTTGGAATAATCGATCCAATGGCACTATGATCAGAGGCACTCCACAGACAGGGAAAAAACAGTTTGGGGCTGCAATCCGGAAGTCACCAAAGACTTTCCACACAGCTGACCATTGCAGAAGCTCTTGTCTTGATCAGTGTGAAAGGCCTTTTGAAAAGGCTGTTTGATTGCCACACTGCAAGGATAGGTAGTAGCACTAAACCATCAGCTGCTCTCAAAATACCAAATATTAAGCCAAAAGAAAAAAAAGCAAAGCACACCCAATAAATTATATAACTGCTGTGGTTTCAGGCTCCAGCTGTTTCCAGCTATCAATATTTCCTCTTTACACAGCCCCAGATAATTCCATTCTAACCACAGCAGCAGGAGCTGACAATGGATTATCATATATCTGATTATGAACTTGCCTTCAGTGTGCAGATCAAAGATTCCACACAAAAGCAAGAGGAACTGTTTGTATAGACTTGGGAGGAAACTTTGCTTTGCAGAAAAGATCCCCAAACTTTTTTTTTAATGGGAGTTTGAACTTTCCCCAAACAGTAGAAATTATTACTGTGAGATCTCAGTGGTGACCAGATGAGAGGTGTGCTTCCTTCCAATCAAGATGGTCAGCGCTAGCTAAGGAGGGAAGAATTGGAGCAGAAAGTGTGTCTGGTGCACATTCTCATCCAAGCCTCTCTTTCCCCCTGCAAGTTCCCTATTCGTGCCATTATCCAGCTCTACTTCTGTATCGGGGGTTCTTTAACCTTCTTCGTGTCATGGACCTCTTTGGCAGTCTGGTGAAGCCTATGGACCCCTTCTCAGACTAATGTTTTTAAATGCATAAAATAAAATACATACGATCACAAAGGAAAGCAATTATACTGAAATACAGCTATTCCACATTTCAGTGAGAGGTTATTAATTTATAATTTGTTTATACATTCGATTTATATTCTGCCCTTTCGCAACTAGGTTAGGCTGAAGGCAGTTTACAAAAATATTACAATTTAAATTTAATGAAATACAATTAAAATCTTCGTCAATAAAAACTCAGTACAAAAGGACGTCTCCCCAAATATTATATACATATTTTCTTTATATAGATAGGTATATAATCAACAATTCTTTTAAATGATAGAATAAATTTTGTTGACTTCTATTAATGACTAATAACACTTTCAAATTTTATCTATCTATAATGTTTGAATATTCCCTCAACCATTCTGCGCTCATAAAAATCCAATCCAAAGAGCGGGTGTGAAGGAAAAACAGCTAGTGAGTGAGGGGGAATTAAGAAGGGAGGCAGGTGGGCGGCAGAAGCCACAGGTGCAAGTCAACATGGCCTTTGCAGAGGCAAATCCTGTCTTACAAACTTACTAGAGTTCTTTGAGGATGTAAATAGGCATGTGGATAAGGGGGAACCAGTGGACATTGTCTACTTGGATTTCCAAAACGCTTTTGACAAAGTTCCTCACCAGAGACTATTGAGAAAACTCAGCAATGAAGGAATAAGAGGGGAAGTCCTCCTATGGATTAAAAACTGGTTGAGAAACAGGAAGCAAAGAGTGGGTGTAAATGGGAAATTCTCACAATGGAGAGATGTGGGGAGTGGTGTCCCCCAAGGATCCGTATTGGGACCAGTGCTCTTTAACCTATTCATAAATGACCTGGAAGTAGGGGTGGGTAGCGTGGTGGCCAAGTTTGCAGATGATACCAAATTATGTAGGGTGGTGAGAACCACAAAGGATTGCGAGGAGCTCCAAGCGGACCTTGATAAATTAGGTAAGTGGGCTAAGAAATGGCAAATGCAGTTCAATGTAGCAAAATGCAAAGTGATGCACACAGGGGCAAAAAATCCAAACTTCACATACACGCTACAGGGGTCAGTGCTATCAGTCACAGACCAGGAAAGGGATTTGGGCGTCTTAATTGATAGTTCCATGGGAATGTCAACTCAATGTATGGCAGCTGTGAAAAAGGCAAACTCTATGCTGGGGATAATCAGGAAAGGAATTGATAATAAAACTGCAAAGATTGTCATGCCCTTATATAAAGCCGTGGTGCGACCACACTTGGAGTACTGTGTTCAGTTCTGGTCACCACATCTCAAAAAGGATATTGAAGAGATAGAAAAAGTGCAGAGAAGGGCAACGAGGATGATTGAGGGACTGGAACACCTTCCTTATGAGGAAAGGCTGCAGCGTTTGGGACTCTTTAGTTTGGAGAGGAGACGTCTGAGGGGGGATATGATTGAAGTCTATAAAATTATGCATGGGGTAGAAAATGTTGACAGAGAGAAATTTTTCTCTCTTTCTCACAATACTAGAACCAGGGGGCATTCATTGAAAATGCTGGGGGGAAGAATTAGAACTAATAAAAGGAAACACTTCTTCATGCAACGTGTGATTGGTGTTTGGAATATGCTGCCACAGGAGGTGGTGATGGCCACTAACCTGGATAGCTTTAAAAGGGGCTTGGACAGATTTATGGAGGAGAAGTCAATTTATGGCTACCAATCTTGATCCTTTTTGATCTGAGATTGCAAATGCCTTAACAGACCAGGTGCTCAGGAGCAGCAGCAGCAGAAGGCCATTGCTTTCACATCCTACATGTGAACTCCCAAAGGCACCTGGTGGGCCACTGCGAGTAGCAGAGAGCTGGACTAGATGGACTCTGGTCTGATCCAGCTGGCTTGTTCTTATGTTCTTATGTGCAGAGGAAAAGTGACAGGCAAATGTCTTCTGGATCAAATGACCCCACCCCCTGGCTTGGGGGTGTTGTTTGGGCCACGGGTTAGCTCGTGTAAAGTTAGAGTGACCACAGGCTGGCTTGGGGGGTGGGGAGGGCCAGAGGCCAGCTCAGGCAGCGGCGGAAGGGCCGTGGGCTGGCTCCAATGACATTGTTTGGGCTTTGATATATTGGAAAAATTGCAGTTTTTCCTCATGGAGACTGTGGTAAGGGAGTCCTGACAGGAAAAGGTGGCAAAAAGAGAAAACAGAGGCATGGGACAGTAGTGAATGGGGATGCAGGACACACATGGCTTGGGTGGAGGTGTGTTCTGTGCAACCATTCGCCCAACAGTGAGTCTTTGCAACATGCCATTCATTTGTCAATTTTAGGTTAGGAACCAGCATAGAAGTGAAACCTTTAATAATTTCTCTTAAGTGCCAACCAGAACTGAACTCCCTCCCACCTTTCTATTGAGTAAACTTTTGAGCTTACTTCATAAAGGAATAATTATACCACACAAAAGTTACAAACAATTAAGATCTCAACTTCAAAAGCTTTATCTGGGAAGCCGGCCCACTGTTATCAGCCAGTTTTAATCGTGGTATCAACTGCTTTTCCTCTTTAACTTAAGAACTTCCCTACAGACTTGAAGCACAGAGAGTACACCTTATAATCAAAAGTTTTACAAAAAGAGGAATTTGGAAAAGGGAACTAAAACTAGACCTCATTGCCCACCAGACGTCTTAGCTCAGATTGCTGTGAGGAAGTGGTAATAATCTATGCCTCTCTGTCAATAATTAGCCCCAAGCATCCAGCCTGCTTGTAGATTGCAGCAAAAAAAGAGATCACTTTCAGGTTTAGATGCAATCAGCTGCTAAGATTCACATAATAATAGAGGTGATGTTTGTTCCAATACCTGTTTTTTGGTTCATTACATCACTTGCAGGATTTCTCATTACAGGTTTAAAAATTATGCACTAGGAGTCCCCAACTTTCTTTTTTGAGCCCAGGACCCCCTTTGGAATTCTTACACACACTAGTGGGCGAAGCCACAAAATGGCTGCTGCAGGAGATGGAGCCAACCACAAAACATCAGAGAGTGAGGTTATGCATAACTCTAATATTGTATCTTCAATATTTCTGGCAGCAGCTTTATTAACAGGGTGCCTTTTAAAATTAACATATTGTTTAAAAACGTTTCCTTGCACACATACACAGCTTATCTCCAGTAACTCTGCAAAGATCCTTGTGCTGGGTAGCAATTTCTGCTGAAGCAACTTAAAAAAAATCTGAATAGCCAGTCAGAAATCCTGCTGGGCAAATCACCACCTGGCCCCACCCACGTTCTAAAAACACTTGATTCCAAAAACAGCATTGGAAGACTCAGTGGTGCCAATAGGCTCCATGTGGGGGACCCCTGTGTTATAGAAATATATTTAGTTCCATGGCTGTTTCAAGCTAAATAGATTTGGTGGGTTCCTGAAACAATCAAACTATTTGAACAGAGAGGACAGTAGGACATTAAAAAATTAGTATGTACTCACCATGATTGTTTATAATCATTGTTGTTTTGTTGTTTACAGGACTGTTGTTTGCTGCCCTGAGCCCTACAGGGGAGGGCGGGATATAAATTGAATAATAAATAAAATAAATAAAAAATAACCAATTTGTCTCATTTTTAACACAGTTCAGGGATCCCAAAACATCTTTTTTTAGCCTCAAGTGGGAAAGAAACATCGTTCACTTCTTGTTCCGACAATCCCATCCTTTTGCCTTTCCACCACCATTACCGAGGCCTTTTTGTGGAGAGTTCACACCTTCACACATCTGCATTCACATGCCTCAGTATCATTCTTATTTCCTTTGTCAGTTTTTGGCAGAAACTGAACCAGCAATGTAACTATTTCACCTCAGGATGCCCCCTTTCTTGATGTATTTCACAGACACAGACATGATTTGCCAAAAGTGTTCAGTTACGGGAAACATACTAAATAGCATTCCTGAAAGAGAAAGCATTTTAAATATGCCCATGTAGGATATGAACTAAGTTGTGCTACAAGTTGCTGTGTGAGTCTGAGGAATGTGACACAGGCTTGTCATTTGAGGGACAGATCTTGTGTTTCTTTTGATGCATCCCCCACCCTAAGCAGTTACTGTAATAGTCTTAGTAATGCTGTTATACATCAACCAGGTAAACCAGCCCGTCTTGAAAATACTTAGAATCTAGACCTTTGATCTAGTGAATGATTTATGTCAAGATTGTAACTCTACATAGCTGAACAGAGATTTTAATTCTGCCTAACATTTGGAGACGCTGGTAATACATAACTGCTAAGAACAGATTGATAAATCTGACTTCCATGATCTTTAAGATGGAGCCTAAAATGCATACTGTAATCAGAGACTCCAATTTTGTTGCCGTCAGAACTGCACTGTATGCATTCTCCGAAAATAAACTGTCAGGATGGAGACAGGTGTAAAATTCTAGTAATCACAGCTGGTTTTTCTTTTGCAGTGTAAATCCCTAGAAGAAGTTCTTTTTAGTGGCCAGTGAATGACCTCTCCTCCTTGAATCTGTTTATTGCCCTTGTAAAGCCATCTATGCCTGTGGCCATCACAATATCCACTGGTACTAAAGTTAATCACTCATTGAGTGGAGTAGTATGTTCATTTGTATGTTGCCTATCCTCTACCCGCCACATGCACAATTTTATAAACCTTCTTAGTAATTTTTTCTCTAACCTGACCCTTTACCAATTCCTCACAGGGAAGGTACATTAACTCTTCAATCACTTTGGTCTAGCTTTGCAGTATATTTTTCAGATAGTGATCAGAACTGTACATGTAGAGTTGTTGGCTGCAGGTTAGGAACTATCTGGAGATTTTAAGGGTGGAGCCTTTGCAGAAGTGTATCTAGGGAAAATAGACCCTGGGGCAAAACCTGAGTTCCTTCCCGCCCCAAGTGCTTCCCTTCACCCTCCTTATATCCTATTCCTCCTTTCTCCTCCTTTGTGACACCCCCCTCCAATCCCTGCCCCACCCCCTTTCACTCCTGCAGGCCCAGCCTGCCTCAGAGCCGGCCCGCCCCTCCCCAGCTGCTCCTGGTAGAACCTGCTCCGGCCACGGCATTGTTACTGGCTTCTCTGCCTTCCTAGGGGCCGCTTTGCACCTCCTCGGCATTTCCCCAGCAAACAAGCACTCACTCGGGTTGAGAGGGGGCCAGGGACTGGCCTGTGCATGCCTGGGCTCTCCTGCGAGGCCATTGGCTGCTGCCACCTGTGGCTCACTGTTCCTCAGCCCCCTCTCGACCCGGGTGAGTGCTTATCTGCCAGGGACAGGAGGCGAGTCTGAGACAGGTGCCAACCCCAGCCTCTGACACAGCGTTTGCCCATGCCTTCCTCCGGGTAGCCCCACCCTCCTGTGGGGACACCCGGCTGGGCCGCTGGTCACACCTCACCACCCTGTCATTTTATATGCCGCCACTCCCAGCACGCAGAGGGATGTGGCCATGTGGGGGCGATTTTCTGCCTGCGCCTGGGGACATGTGACCCCACATGTCCCCATGGGTGGTATGCCACTGAGCCTTTGCAGGGCAAGGGTGGGGGAGGGTGGGACCTCATCAGGGTATAGTGCCATACAGCCCACTTTCCAAAGCAGCCATTTTCTCCTGATGAACAGATCTCTGTAACCTAAAGATCAGTTGTAACAGTGGGAGATCTCCAGCCACCACCTGGAGGTTGGCAAGCCTATGTACACTTTATTCTATATGTTTTAGGAAGGTAATGGCCACCGATAAGCTGCAACTTAATAGCACTTGCGAAAAGTCTTTTAGAAATCGTATATAATACTTACCAGATCACCTTTATCCACATGATCATTGATCCTTTTAAAAAACCCTAAGAACTTGGCCCTCAGGGCCACGGCCAGCTGGACCGTCGGGGTCACAGCTCAGCAGAGGGGGGGGCAATTTTGCACACACACCCCATGGCACCCAGGGACATGTGACACCACATGTCTCCATGAGCGGTACACCCCATAGAAAACAAATGGGCAAGAAGCAGCCCTGCATTTCTAATTCATATTTTGGACTCCCCCCTCTTGTTTTATTACTGGGCTCTGTTGGTGTGTGTTTTTTTTAAATCATTCTGGCTGCCTTTTGTGAAGGGCGCTAAAGATCCTGTATATCTTGAGTTGTGCTATATTCATAGCCATTGTGATTTAGTTTTAATTATGGTAGTAAAGTTGTGTTCATATTAAATGTTTGTAATCATGAATATTGTTATCCTATTACAGGAAATCCACAATTGGTTCAGCAAGCAACAAGGTGTTATCATTTTACTGATTTTTAATCCCCCCCCCCCCCCCACGTCTCCATTAGAAGTTTTTGTAGTCAGGGATCTGCTAGGTTGCATATACACAGCATACAGAAAATCTCAGGTTCAATCCCAGAATCTCCTAGGAAAAGGTGATTTGAAATACCTCTGGGCCAAGGGTCTGATAAATCAATTTCATGTGTATTCAACAGTGGTAATGCATTCTACATTCCTCTAGCAGAAGCAATGCCAATAGTTGTGCATGTGCCCCCTGGATCAGCCAGGTACTCTTTTCTCACACTAAGAGAAGGTAAGTATCCCAGCTGTGCCTTTGAAAGAGTTGCTTCTCTTGAGAGCCTGTAAAGTAAGAACATAAGAAAAGCCATACTGGACCAGACGAAGGCCCATCAAATCCAGCAGTCTCGTCATACAGTAGCCAAGCAGGTTCCTCTTGGAAGCCCACAAAATAGACAACTGCAGCAGCATTATCCTGCCTGTGTTCCACAGCACCTAATATAACTGGCATGATCCTTTGATACTGGAGAGAATAGGTACACCTCATTACTAGTAGCCATTTTGACTTGAGGCCATGGATAGCTCTGTCCTCCAACAACATGTTTACTCTCCTCTTAATGCCTTCCAAGTTGGCAGCCATCACCACATCCTGCGGTTGGGAGTGCCACAATTTAACTATGTGTCGTGTGAAGAAATACTTCCTTTTTTCTGTTTTGAGTCTCTCACCCTTCAGCTTCAGCAGATGTCCTCATATTCTGGTATCATGAGGGAGAAAAGTTCCCCATCCACCCTCTCCCCACCATGCATAGTTTTATAGATCTCTATCGTGTTCCCCTTCACCCGCCTTTTTCCTAAGCTAAACAGCCCTAAGTGCTTTAACTGCTTCTCATAGGGCTTCTCTGCCCCCTTCTCAAGCTCTGCAATGCTCATGTTTAGATGTGGTGATCAGAACTGTGTTGGTCTAAGATCTGGGAGACCCTGGTTAGAATGCCCACATTGTCATGGAAGCCTGCTAAGTGACCTTGGTCCAGTCACACACTCTTAGCCTACCTATTCTGGATTAAGGGAAGGCTGTAGACATAGTTCATCTGGATGTCAGTAAGGTTTTGGATAAGATATCACATAATATTCTTGTTGACAAGTTTGTAAAATGTGGTTTTGATCCTATTACACTTAACTGGTTGACAGATTGCACTCAAAAAGTACTAATTAATGGTTTCTCATCCTCTTGGAGAGAAGTGACAAGTAGAGTGCTTCAGGGATCTATCCTGGGACCTGTGTTATTCAACATCTTTATAAATTATTTCAATGGATGAATAGAGGGAACGCTCATTAAATTTGCAGATGATACTAAGTTGGGAGGGGTAGCAAATGCGGTGAAAGACAAGAGTCGGGATGCAAGATGATCTTGACAGGCTGCAAAATTGGGCTAAACCAAATAAAATGAATTTCAATGGAGATAAATGAAAAGTTATGCATTAGGTAGGAAAAATCAAATACACAATTTTAGGATGGGGGAGATTAGTCTTAAAAGCAGTATTGAGGGATCTCAGTAGACCATACACTGAACATGAGTCAGCAGGATGATGCCATAGATAAAAAGGCAAATGCAATTTTGAGTTGTATCAATAGATGTAGTGTCCAGATCACACAAAGTGGTGGTATCACTTCATTCTGTTCTGTTAGACTTCACCTGGAATAAATGTGTTCAGTTTTGGGCACCACAATTTAAGAAGGATATAGACAAACTATAACATGTCCAGAGGAGAGTATCACAGGTTGCTGGGGTGTGGAGCCCAAGGCCTATAAGAAAAGGTTGAAGGAACTTGGACTATTTAACCTGGAGAGGAGACAACTGAGATCTTCCATTTCAAGTACTTGAAGTATAACCCTCTTCAAGTACTAGAAGAGCATAGCGCAGTTGTTTACTGTTGTCCCAGAAGAACAGACTTAAGTCAAAATAATATTTGGCTAAACATTAAGAAGAACTTCCTGACAGAGCAGTTCCCCAGTGTAACAGGCTTTCTTGGGAGGTAGTGGTCTCTCCCTTCAATTGAGGTTTTTAAGCAGAGACTATATGGCCATCTGTCAGCAATGCTGATTCTATGAACTTAGGCAGCTCATGAGAGGGGAGGCAGGAAGGGTTGCGTTAATGATTGGCTCTTGTGGTTCTTTCTTACATGCCTAGGGTAATGCCAGTCGGCACTTTGGGGTCAGGGAGAATTTCCCTCCAGGCCAGATTGGCCAAAGATACTGGAGGGTTGGTATTTTTGTTTTCCAACTTCTGGGCATGTAGCAGGAGTCACTGGAGGTGGGGGAGGGGAGTGGTAGTTGTGAATTTCCTACATTGTACAGGTTGTTGAACTAGATGACTCTGAGGTATTTTCTAACTGTTTGTATGAGGATATCATGGGGGAGAGAACGATGTAAGCCACTTTACAACCCCACTGAGGAGAAAAGCAGAATATAAATTAAGTAAATAAATGGGTACAAACCATCATCTACAAGCTGGAAGCAAGTTCTCCCCTTCACTTTCTTTTTCATGGAGGTCTTCCCATTTTCCAGTGGAAATAAAAGCAGCCACACTAGCGGATTTCCCTTCATGGTTTTATAATTTGTTTTATTTCTTCCTTTAAACATCCCTTTAAGGGTGAAATGAAATCCAACCATTTACAGAGAAAATGATTTCAGAATGTACACTTTGATTTATCCTTACAAAAAGGTTATTAATATCGGTATTTATAAATTAGACTTTACAGGGCTTAGTTCTACCTATTTGTTAAGTTCCAAATATTCCTTAGTTAACAGAGGGCACAAAAGTTATTGAGTTTGCTAGTGTAAGATCCCATATCATTTCCTTGAGTAATTGGCCCCATTTCCAGGACAGTGCCCTGCAGAATACGTACGGCTTGATTGTTTCCTTCAGAATTACATTGGAAAATAGTGTGTACCTTTGTTGCTTATTTTTCTTCATTTCCCTTTTAAGGCTGATTTACCAGCCCTGGTGTTTTCCAGTGACACAGCAATGCATAACTACCACTGTTTCTTCATAATGTAATTAAGGCCCTTCAATTGTTCCCACACACCAAAATTCACCATTTCCATATTTTCCCCTTTTTAATCTTTCTAGAAAAGTTTTGGAGTTCATATACATAAGGAGAATCCCATTTTCTCACACACAGCTTAAGGTCTATAAAGTCATGGCAACTGGTCCCTTGCAATCTAGTCCATGATGGGATTGCTCTTGTCTTTCTGATCTCCACCAGTAGGAGAAGAGAGAGCAAGAGAAATTAAGCAATGCAATTGGTCTGGAATGACAGAGCCAGAGAAAACAAGTGCTAGTTTAGATCCCAAGCTGTGATCAAACCAACAACATTTCAAGTTAAATGACTCCGAATGTCCTTGCATTCCTGCAAAAGGAAAACAAGTTGTGAATCTTCCAGTTTTCCTGTTTGGCTAGTGAACCACCCATTCTTAATGCACGTATCGGGAAGACAGACCATGGAGGTACCCCAGGAAAGAAACATTTTTCCCTTCACAAAAAGAAACAGAACTAGGACAACTTATCCAACTCTCTGTGCAATATAAGCTTAGCCTTGGGTAACTCAATAAATTATGAGAACTCCCAAAGTCCCAGAGAACATGAGAGAGAATAAGTACATGTGAATGACCCCCAGAAGACTTTTGGTGCTAGGACCAGAAGCTACATAAATCACTCCATCTATGAAAAGGTAGGTTAAACATGCTGTTGTTCAGCACCTGATTCACACAAACAATCAGGCAAGACTGTAAAACTATCAAGTTAGATGGGGGATTGCATGGGGATAAACCACTCCCATCTACCTAAAACTAGTGTATCAAGGAGAAGGCTGCACTGACATCCCTCTTCTAATTTTCCATGTGTTGAGATTTTTTCTTAATATGGAGAAGCCTTCCCCTTTTGTCTGCAGTCCAGAAATAGCTTTAGTTTATTGATTTTTATTCGATTCAATATGCTGCCCCTTCCCTTTTGGTGTATTGCAACTTCAACTGATGTTTGCATGAACTAGGTATGTTAAGAAAGGGAATGTGGCAGTACAGAAGAGCACAGACATCCTGGTCCATTCAACACATGGGAAACATTCTAGCCACTGGCCACGAGCAGAGGCATTTAGTAGGCAGCTTCTGTGCATATATGCCCACGTTGGCTGCAACACCAATGCAAAGGAGGGGGGGGGAGGAAACTAACAGGGCTGTTGTTTTCAGGCAAACCCCCCCTCTATTCCCAAGTCCCCTCTAGGTATTCACAGGGTCTGGCAGAAAGAAACAATTCAAGCTAGTCTTGGGGGGAAGGGGATTTGAATGTCTCCCGCTGGTAAATAAGAGTTCTATGCCAATCTTCATGCACTGCCGAGCATATTGATATTCTTTAAAAGGTTGTTTGGTATTTTTCTGAGCCTTTCTGTACAGTTGGAGAAACCCCTGGTAATACTTTTTAAAAGTCAGCCTACTCTTTTTCCTCATTAAAGTGGAGTGGTTTTAATAATAAACCTCCCTTCCCTGCTTTGTTGTTATATCTCCACTATTACATTGAGGACATCATCACTTCAGCACTGAACAGCGTTATGCACATTCACTCTACTGGCTTTTAATTTTTAAAAAGGCCGACAAAAATGCATAGGAGCACCAAGCAGGCACTTCGTGTCCACAGCAGCAGGCTCCTAAGTTAGTTGGTGTGCAGCCACTAACACCCCTCCCCAAACTGGGCTCTTTTGCATATCACCACAGACCCCCAATTGGCTGAGTCTGGAGCGATGTACCACAAAGATATCAGGTACTCTATAGTACCCACCCTGACCTGGACAGCTTGATCTCATCAGATCTCAGAAGTTAAGCAGGGTTGGCTCTGGTGAGTATTTGAATGGACAACCTCCAAGGAACACCACGGTTGCGACATGGAGGTAGGCAACAGAAAATCATCTCAAAATGTCCATTGCCGTGAAAACCCCACCAAGGGTCATCTTAAGTCAGATGTGACTTAATGGCAAACAAAGATAAAATGGTAACCACGACTAGGTACAATCAACTCACTACAAGGGGAGGGGGGGAAGACTCCCTGATTTGTCCACATCAGCCTCTCCAACTGTGCATAAAGCCTTTGCTTAAGACCTGCTCAGTTAGGCCTGGCTTTTAGCCTTCTAAAGGTTTCCTGAGCCATGTCAGCTGCTGTCCTCTTCTGCTTTTCCCACTCATGAAAGACGTGGTCTGCTCATTTCCCAGCAGCTCTTCGAGGCCTGTTATTTGCAATGCATGTTTAGGTCAGACCTCTGCGCTCTACAAATGGGAGTCACATGAGTTCCCTTAAAAAATCTGGCTTGCCATGGCATTTTCCACAGGCATTCTCTCCTTTAGGCCCCACCCTCATTAACGTAGAAGCCAAGAGGGATTAGTGCAAAGTTCCTTAATGTAGCCTTGGAGGGACCAAGTACTAACTACATAATAAATAATTAAATAGACCATCCTTCTTGACCGGAAGCTTAATAGTAGGATTACCAACCTCCAGGTGGTAACGGGAGATCTCCCACAGTTAAAGCTGAACTCTAGGCCACAGGGATCAGTTCAGCTGTAGAAAATGGCGGCTTTGGAAGAGGGACACTGAAGTATTATATCCTATTGAAGTCCCTCCCCTTCTCAAAGCCCGCCTTCCTCAGGCTCCTCCCTAAAATCTGAAAGTATTTTCTAACCCGGAGCTGGCAACCCTATTAATAAAGCCATTCAAGGCTAAATGGGTTTTTTTTCCCTTTAAAAAAAGCAAAGCTTTTTACTGCAAATTCTCCTTCCCACCCCAAGGTCAGTTTCAAGTTTCTCTTTGGTGCAGTCAAGGAAGGAGTTCAGAACAAAAGGTCTTTTCAGAGTCCCAAAGGAATTCAGCACTAACTTATCCAATTACAATGGGATCTGTTCCTCACACACAACAGTGGCGGAGGGGAGAAGACTAAAAGCGGAAAAAGCAACGATAGTTGCAGAACAGATAAAGGAGGAGCTGCGTGCCTGGCGCAAAATAGAGGCTAGAGGCTGCAGTGATGGGAGCATTAAGGATTCAATGACAGTAGTTATGAAATCCTGAATACATACACAAAGCGTGCCCTGTAAAGCAAGTAGAGGAAAGAGAACAAATAGTGGGTTAGGCTGGAGCAACAAAGTGGCAGAACATTTAAGCCAGCGTGGTATTAGTGTCCTCAGGTGTGGTTTCTCAAGCAGGCACATGGAGCTCTCCCAACCACAGCCTGTGGTGAAGCACACGTACAAGTTCTCCCTGTTACAATAGTTTAAGAGCATCACACTCACTCACATGCACACAGTTGGGAAGGACAAGGAGCGTTTTGTGTTATGAATGGCAGATTAGGTGACAGCTATACTCTTGAGTCTGCCCCTCTCCTTCTCTGTACAACCCCCCTTGGGCTGCATCCAGACACAGTTGGTTCCCACACCATCACTGCATTATAGTGATAATTTACAAATGGATTTTCCTGTGCAGATGAGCCAACCTGTTTGCAAAAGATTGCTACAGCATTATGATAACACGATCCGCAATGATGTACTGGTGCAGATATACTGTGGGTGATTGGGGTTTCCTCCTCACCCCAGCAGCTCCTTGCTTTCCCTCTGCATTTGCTTTAGCAAAGCAGCTTCAAACGCCTCCTCTGGAACTCAAGTTCTCATCTCAAATAACAAGGCAACAATCTCCTAGGAGAGGGTCAGTTCAACACTTAGACAGAACAGCTGAGGAGGCACTTGGAAGAAAAGGTTCTTCAGAGGAACAGCACTGATTTGGACTGCCTCATTGTGGTCCACTGGCACAAGACTTAAAGCATCACCCTATGCAGAGTTACTCTAGTTTAATTTCACTCAAATGAATGGGCTTAGTCCAGAGTAACTCCCTTTAGGACTGCAATGTTAGTCATCCATCTTTCCAACAAAAGTTGAAGGAGATTCCAAGTGAGCTCTAGACTGCTTTTGGCTGTGTCCTCCATAACAGCATGACAGAAAGGAACTCACTTTATTTTTAAAAGGTGTAAAAATTAAACCACACACAGTCAATGGTCGTGGCATAGCCAACACATGATGACTTGGTTGGTACAAGGAGACAATCATGACATATCTGACGAAAGACTGACTTAAACCTGAATCCCAGGAAGATGAGCCACCACCATCACAGGATATTTCAAAATCAGTCGCTGTACCAAAAACAGAGTCAATGCACAGAGGTTTCACCATGAGATTATGGGAGATGGTGAACTGGCTGCAAGTTTTATGGAGACAGGACAGACAGCTGGTTTGCCAAAAGGAAAGCCATGGCACGTTCCCAGCACTCTCTCAAGGGACGAGGGGACCTGGACATAAGAGTAGGACAGTAAGTGAAAACAGGGGAAGCAGAGTTGGGAAAACAACCACACACTTAAATCAGTCAGTCTCCCACAAGTAAAGAACTTCTTTTTCACAATTAGGGGCTCTTCCTATTACTGGGCATACATTTCCCATTCCTTGTATTAAGCACAGGGGGCTCAATGTTCCATTTATTTCCCTAGCAGCAAACATAACATGGTGTTTCCAAATGCTTCAGCCTGGTTTAGAGTTACCAACACCATAAAGCAATTTGGAAAGGCACTTGGCCACTCCACGGAAGGTAGGTGGATGCCAGCAATAATGGGATACTTAAATGATTGGCATCTAGTTCTAGCTGTTGGGCTCTTGCATCTGCTTCATCAGATGGACTCCTTTCCCATAGGCCCATCACAAGCTCTTGGATACCAACACAACAGCATTTTTCTCAAAAAGGAAGCATCACCGAGCCAAGTACTTTTATACTTCTGTTCTAATGGGATGGGCATTATCGTTGGGTGTATTTAGTATCTTAATCTCTCCTTTCCCTGGAAGCAAACACAATGCACATGCTCATTCTCTCTCTCTCTCACACACACACACAATTTTAGTTGAAAATGCAAATATCACATTTTGTTGTTAAAGAAGAAGGAGGATCTACCCTTGAAGGGTATTATTCCCTTCGCAAATCTGGCTCAAAACTCTCCATGCAACACTCTAGGTTGAGCAGCAACACACCAGTTTACTGAATAAGCCAGACAACCTTCATAACCTGCCAGTTTGTAGAAGGTTTTCCCTGAATTGTCCACGATCAGCAGATGAAAAGCAGCGTTCTTTGGTGCAACCGTGCTCTCACAATATGCTCATGCGCGCACACTCTCGAACATGACACACGGCAAAATATACATATCTTAAAACAGCACAGCAACTCCTGTTGTCCTCTACATGCTCTCCCACTCTCTTGCACACACACACACCTTCTTCCTAATTAAGGTTCTTGCCATCTGCAATAAGACCATTCAGAGTCAGGGTGCTCTTTGGCCAGCTCCTGGCAGAGGCTCCAAAAGAAGAGTCCAGGCCTTGTTTGCCTTCAGCTCCCTTTCCCTTGTCTGCAGTCTCTATGGGCTGATGTAATGACAGCATGTCAGACATGGAGTGGAAGGATATCCTAAGTTTCATATGACTTAGAAGACCAGGTTTTAAAGAGGAGTTTGACACCATCCCAATCAAAACTCAAAAAGACTGTAAAGATTATATTCATGTTCACCTCACCATGCTTCCAGCTGTTGGGCCCCTACGTGTGCCCATACCTCAAGCACAGAGTAGCTCTCTCCATCTGCTACCTGCATAAGATCTTCGTCCCATCCTACAGAAAAGGTGAAAGGGCTTTGCCAGAATCTCCTTCCAGATCCTGGGGCCAATTCCTACTTCTCCTGGTCCCCATTAATGACATTAGGAATCCCCCCCCCCCCAGTCTCATTTCTGCAATGGGGCAGACGGAGGCTGAAGAGAATGTAAACTTCCCCAGCTGGAGAGGAGAGGAAGGAACAAAGGAAAAGACCAGAGTTATGCCTCATTTCTCTCCCTTTATCCACGAAGTTCCAGTTTCCCCATGCAAGCCCCACTCCCATCACCCAGCCCCCTTTGCCTTCTGGTAGGGGTTCTCCAATAAGTAACGAAACCGCTGATACTTCTTCAGTAGGTATTTTGGGGCATACATTTGTTCCTTGGGGTCTGCAGGAGGGTACTCCTGAATGGTACCATCAAACCACCCACCAGTCCGGATTAGCTCCCGGATATAATTTAGGTCCCGCTTGTCCTCGTAGTCTCCCCAGCGGGGAAAGTCTCCATTCTGGGCTGACACCAGTTTGAAGTAGATCCCCTCAGGTGTGAAGCACCAAGAGCAGTGCCAGCCAGCAAAGTGGAGAGGACTGCCCAGGGACCACTGCACCAGGATGTGGCCTGTGCTGTTTTCGTATTGCCGAAATCCAGGCATGGTATAATACTCCCTCCGGCGAAGACGGATCCCATCTGTAGCATAAACAGTTTGAAGCATTCCAATAGTGCAACCAGAAACTACCTCCAGGGTGCCAGGCTGCTTCCAGAAGAAGCCGTACAGAGATTTGCGCATATGGAAAGCAAAGGGCTCTGTCCAACCGTCGTACAGTTTGAGAAAGAGCACGCCATCACGGGCTGGGATCTCATCTGCATCATCGATGATGAAAACATCATCCGGTCGCAAGTTGCGGAGGCGGGAGACGCCATCCCGAGTCAGAAATGTGCGCAAATAGTCGTCAGCGATCCAACCATCCTGCCGGCCACCAGGAGGGAAGTGATCCAGGAAGACATAGAGCACCTTGTGGCGGATGTAATCAAAGGACCCATTGAGGAGCATCTCACGGAACTTGAGTGGGCGGGGCTCACCGTAGGCTGTGAAATTTGACTCACAGACAACAAAGGCATCCACCACATCCCCCAGTTCATGGAAACGCACATCCAAGAGATCAAATTCATGGTTCACATTGATAGCATTAATAACTCTCCTGGGTACCTCCCGTGGTGTCAGACGGTCTTTAGTGGGGAGATTTGAATACTGGACCACAGTGGGCACCCCACAGCTAGGCCCGTGCCAACCAGGCAGGCACACACACTCCACCCACTTCCGCCGCTTAGTCCCATTCGTGCTCAGAGTTTTCCGGCCTATGTGCTCTGAAGCGGCTCCCTCTAGTTTTTCATCTGGTCGGCCTGCTAATGGCTTTTCCAGCACCTTCGTCCCTGGCTTGAAGCACACCCCTCCAGCTTTGGTATGTACAAAGTATTCCGAACTGTCTTCGGGCAGCACAAAGTCCGCCCTGTGCAACTCCTCACTAGCTCTGCTTGGGGAAAGTGGCTGAAGTAAAGGTGAGTGGGAATAGAGTGGTGTGCGGAAGAACTCTGGACCCCCTGGCTCTGGGCTGACTTGAGGTGTGATGGGCGCATTGTTCCAGAAAAAGTTAGAGACCAGGTTAGGACTCAGCGACGCCAGCTCCCTGGGGAACGTGACATAGGAGAGGGCCTTCAGGAAATGAAGGAAGGAGATGAGGCAGAGACCAGCCATGCACAGAGTCAGAAAGAGCTTGTGGCGTCTCATCTTCATCCTGGGGTGGAAGAAAACAAGAGAAGAAACAGTCATGTTAATGTTTTACTAGCCTACAAGGATTTGCAAAAAGAGTGTGCAGGGATGGTAAAATCGAGTTAAATTACAATCCAGTCTAATTTCACCATCCCTTATCTCTGCCTCCCTCCCAAGCCCAGTGACACCCTAATCCCACCCCAACTCAGAATCTGGAGAAAACACTAGAGACAAGTCCTTTCTTCATATGGCTACAGCTTTCCCTATTGCAAGGATTCTGACTGGAAAACATGTTGTACACATACCATGAGTGACACATACTAACCCTAAAGAAAAAAACTACACAAGCTCTCAGCAAATGGGTGTCCCCCAAAGCCACTGTTGCTGAGGTAACATAAATGTGTGGGGAAACTGACAGGGGACGATTGATGGGTAGATGGGAGTTACTTAATTCTCAGTGTAATACTTAGAAGTTCCTGGCAAAGTTTCTAGTACAACCAGAGCCAGGAGCAGTTCTAGGTTTTATGTAAGGTTTACAATGCAATCCTAAGAATTCTCTCCTGGGAGTAAGTCCCACTGAATAGACCCAGAAAAGAGTCTGAATAGACCTGCTTGGGATTTCTCTCTTCCCTACCTCAAGCTGTACAATTAGTCATGAAAGATTGCTTCCGCACTAGCTGTTTAATCTGGAATTACCAACAGTCATTCAGTGTTACTACAGAATCCAGACATCGCTGACAACATCACAGCATCCCAGTATTTTCCCTGCTGTCCTCCCATCTTTTCCCAGACCTGATTGGTGACATTTTTTTTTTAAAAAAAGTGATTTTGAAGTGTTGAGCTTTCTGTGTGGGCAGTTGAAGTGCTTTCCAGGTTTCTCGAGACATCAGTGCCCTTAAATTTGGTTTCTGGCTTTCTGTTCTGCTGGGACACTTCTGTATCAACTGTTCTTGCTGATGAGGAGGCTTAAGCACTGTTTTTCACTTTGCAATCAAAGGCATTCTCGTTTCATTTTTTAAAATGGCCATTGTAGTTCTATTACAGGATTACAATAACAATTTAAATTAAACAGGTCTACAAAATGAAAAGCAGTATTTATCAGTTCTCCCCAGGAGGAAAAAGGAATTGAAATATTGAGAGACAGGAAGCAAAACAATGGAACACATGGAGAATTTTGCAGGGAGAAGCAACACCAGGGAGAAGCAAGATCTTTTCCAAAGGGATGGATACTGTAGGAATATAATGGGGGATACAGTGCTTAAGTGCTATATGGAACCCCAGTTTCAATTCTACTTTCAGAAGGGGAAAGTCCAAGCAGTGCAAAATTGTTTTAGCGCTCTACTACACACAATGCAGGAAATGAACTCCCACGATTTTAAAATTTCAGTTTGTGAAGGCCCAATTTTATTTGGGATCGCAACAAAAGAGACAGGAGCATTTAAGGCTCACCCTCTACCACACTAGTTTTCCAACATAAAAATAGCCCCAGGCAACTGCTATTTGAGCCAAACCCTCCTTGTACCTTAATCCTGATTGGAATTGGACCCCTGCATGCCTAAAAATGAATCTTAAAATCCACAAGAGCTTGTTCATGTTGCTTCCAGCATCATGTGCAGATAAAACCTTTAGAGTGGAAGTAGCCAAAGATTCTCATAAGAACATAAGAACTAGCCTGCTGGATCAGACCAGAGTCCATCTAGTCCAGCATTCTGCTAGTCGCAGTGGCCCACCAGGTGCCTTTGGGAGCTCACATGCAGGATGTGAAAGCAATGGCCTTCTGCTGCTGCTGCTCCTGAGCACCTGGTCTGTTAAGGCATTTGCAATCTCAGATCTAGGAGGATCAAGATTGGTAGCCATAGATCGACTTCTCCTCCATAAATCTGTCCAAGCCCCTTCTAAAGCTATCCAGGTTAGTGGACATCACCACCTCCTGTGGCAGCATATTCCAAACACCAATCACACGTTGCGTGAAGAAGTGTTTCCTTTTATTAGTCCTAATTCTTCCCCCCAGCATTTTCAATGTATGCCCCCTGGTTCTCGTATTGTGAGAAAGAGAGAAAAATGTCTCTGTCAACATTTTCCACCCCGTGCATAATTTTATAGACTTCAATCATATCCTCCCTCAGACGTCTCCTCCCCATACTAAAGAGTCCCAAACGCTGCAGCCTCTCCTCATAAGGAAGGTGCTCCAGTTCTTCAATCATCCTCGTTGCCCTTCTCTGCACTTTTTCTATCTCTTCAATATCCTTTTTGAGACGTGGTGACCAGAACCTTCTCGCAGGCATTACCCATCCTTGAGCTTCTCAAAGGAAGAGAAGTTAATAAACATGGCAAGGCATGAATGGGTCATATTTTGCTGATTTTCATCTCAGTGCTTGGCCACAATGAAATCAAGGCTACAAGGGTCTCCCCCTATTCCAGCCAGGAATTGTGGATGCAGCCAATATGATAGCGTAAATTTTTTCAAGTCATAATCAAAAGCTCCTCCTGCGGCACACTAGGATACCCAGACACTTAGTTTTGGAATGACTGCCCTAGGCTTTGTCAGAAAAGAACCACACATTACAACACACAAGAGATGTCATGCATCCTCGGTGATATGCAAGGGATGCCAAAGGTATTTCCTCATCCCTTCTTCTGAACGCTGGCTGTCAGTGGCAGAGAAAACACACTGCATGATAATAATGTGTCTTGCCACACTTTGAAGAAAGGAAGCAAGATACAGAATGATAGCAGCTGCAGGTCTCTTGTAATACACAAAGTGATGCTAGATACTAGGCAGTTCGACTCTTGGTTCATTTATCCACGAGTTTTTTTCATTCCAATACTTTGTCAAAAACATTCTGCTTTGACTGGTCTGATATTTTGAATTGCTCAACTTTTTCTCTGCTGCATTTGTGGTAAGTCTCTGCTGCCACCTGCAAATTTGATGAGCACAGTCTGCTCCATTATCCAAATCAGCTTTCCCAGCAGCACAGAATTCAGCTGCCAGACCGGCATATTCCCTGTACCTTCTTTTTGAAGATCACCCCTGTGCTTCGGTGGCTTTGTCTTTCTTGCCAAGATTTCTCAGAGACTGTTGCCAGTGGCTCTCTGCAGTTAATTCATATATAGGCCATGACTGTAAGGCTGGATTTTTTTTAAAAAAAGTTATTTTGCTTTACACTTTTTGCTCTCCAGGCCCAGAGCATGAACAAAAGCCGTTTAAAGATTAAGCTTGCCTGCCAGCCCCTCCCTCTCATGTTTTCTGGAACCATCATGGTACAGTGCTCAAACTAATTGGTTCAAGAATCAGAGACCCAAGCAGAAGAGAGAAACACTCTCTTTGTTTGCCTCCCCACTTAATTCATCACTAGCCTTCTTATCCAAGAACCACTGCCAAGAAGTGAAGTGGGAAGGGCTACTGTCCAGACAATTCATCCCAAAGACATCTACCAAGTCCATCCCGGCAGCTCAAGCTCCATTCACCCGGGGGCAAACAACTGCATACATTTGTTCACAGTCCTAAAGCGCTTGAATGCCAGTCAAGGATGCAAGGGCATCGATCAAGTCAAGGATGCAAGGGCATCGGCTCTCTGGGAGATTGCAAGTCACCTTTGCATCAAGATGGGCAAATGTTATAAAAAGAGATGAGGAAGAAAGACCAGACCATCCATCCACTGTTTGGATAAACACACACTGTTGATCTGATCAGCAAGTCAATCTGCAATTTATGGCTGACATGCTGTTCTTCTGTTTACTCTGCCTTTTGCCTTCAAAACAGGAACCTGACTGAGGCTGCTTGCTCATGGAGGCTTTCCCCCAATTTTGCAACCAAACTCAAGCACTGTTTTTTAGATCATCCACGGAAATGAGTCATTGCCTAACAGTGCTCCTGTCATTCTTTCCCAAACTTGCTTTTGTCTAACCCTTTTAGAAAGAGCACAGTCCAAGTGCATTATAATCTACATGGGAAATTTCATGTTTTCACATGCAGGCACCATTTTCCTTCCATCAGCCCATGAAGTCATCATTTTCTCTGTCATGTCAATAAAGGGCTTTTTAGCATTAGTAACTGCTAAGTCCTATAATATTATAACACTTGCCCATTTTTAAAACAGCTCTCAAAAACCCCTGGCAATAGGAGCAGGGAGGCAAGAAAACTGGCAGGTAATGGAGGAAAGTGTGCAGAGAATTCTCGTGTGGGAGCTCTGTTGCCACTGCAAATACCTCTGAATTCACAACAGCAATGAATGCAAAACAGATAATTCTTGCTGTGTGGATGCAATCCAAGGCTTGCCTTCAGATAATTTATGTAACATTCTTGTTGCAACTGGTGGAGATCACATCTCTTCTTCAGAAATGATGAGAGTTAAGAGGAAGATTAAAATTAAGGAGGACACAGAGACTCACCAAAAGCAGAAATGTTAGTCATGCAGAAAAGAAGACTTTCCACAGGACTCAGACCTAAACTGCAGCACATTTTCCACAGAAGAAGACCCCAGAAGTTCTTGGGACTGTGCTGTGATCTCATCCAGGTGCTAAATCTGTATCACAGCAGAGGGAGTTTCTGATACAGAAACTGGGTTCTCCATATATAATAATGGGTGCCCATATAAACAGTATTCAGATACACCTCAGCAAAGACTACACATGAAACACTTGAATCAATTTAGCTTTCCGCAGAATAGATAATCTCCAAATGCACCCACAAAAAATCCTACCTTTTCCATTACAGCTGCAGGAAGAGAAGTGTTCACTGTCATACATTCATTAACTTGGGAGAGGCTCGGATAGCATGATGATTATGGTTATAAATATCCAGTAGCAAAGGAAAAAACAAAGATAAGAGACAAAAGGAAAAGGGGCCGTTCATTTTGTGTGTTTGAATAGCTCTTGGCCAGTATTTTGAATACTGGAGCTTTATGAAAAGCAGATCTAGATTCTTGCTATATCTTCAGAAAGCATCTCACATACTCAGACAACGCACAGAACTATTCCGAAGTACCTTGTGTTCTGCTGTGGCTGCCAAATTGGTTGTTCTACCTGGAGCTACATGATGTTCTAAAACATGACCTTCCACATCCCTGCAATGGTTATAGTTCACGGCATCTGTTCATGCTATCACCATCTGCAAGCAGTTTGCATTATTCTAATGTGCCTATGCTCTGTACAATTTTGAGCCAGTTCTAAGGCAGGTAACCTTCATTGGAGTGTTTTGGAATATTCCTCTGGGATAAGCACATAACTTCGTATAAGCCATTCTAGAACATTTCCATGGAAGAACAACTTTTATGTTGGAATGGGCCCTTAAACTAAAGGGAGAACAGGTGGTAGCCTAGGAGAAAATACACATTTAAAATGAAATTATCTAGCACCTCTGAAAAACCAGTATTTGTTAATGCTCCATGGCAAGCTCAACAACGGTATTCTGAGAAAGACTTTTAGAGAGCCTGTTCTTACTTTGATATCCCTTTCCCTGACTCCCATCTGTGCCCTCACAATGCTTTTCAGACACCGTATTTTTCAGACAGCCTAAAACCTTTGAGGACTAAAGCAGAGGTGTTCCAGACATCTAGAACTGGAATCTCCTGAAGTTTTTTTAAAGGCTACAACAAACTCCAGGGGAACTAGATTGAGGCCTGTGGTGTTTGTGGGGAGGGGGGGGGAAGCAGGTGATTTTTGTAATCTAGTCTTATTTGATTGGTCACTGGATGTTCTCCACAGGTGTGGATCCAACCTTCCTCCAAGGAGACTTCCTCCAACATGGGGTTGTTTTTCCATTAGAAGACTGGAAGTTTGAAGAAGGGTCCCTGGGCAGGAGGAACACTTCAAATTTTTCTCAGTGCAGTAGTGGATAGGATAGCTCTCCTATTTTTTTGCGTTTTGTGACCTACCCTGAGTCCCAATGAGAAAGGGCAGACTATAACGTTAGAAATAGCTGTCTTTAATTTTTGTGGTCATTTATCATATTTCCTGACCACCATTCTGTGACTCAAGCTGGGTTATAAATAATAAAAGTACCTAAATAAATGACAGTTTTTAATCTTACCAAATGTCACCTGAAATTTTGCAAAACATGATTTTAATCTAGCACTATAGCTAAATAAAAAATACTTGCTTTCAAAACAAAAGGAGAGGTCATTACCAACTTGAACAGTAATGGTTATTTTGAAAGGCAGATGATTATAACAATGTATGGAAACAAATTATCCAAGAATACAATCCTGTACATGTTCAAACTGAATAAAACTCATTTAAATTCCATTTAAGTCAGTTTGACAGTGTACAGGATTGTAGCCAAGGTCATTTTAATCAAATGGCAAATCTTGAACTTTTATTAGGACCTTTCAAAATGAGAGAAATAACTCAAACATTAAAAATTGGGAACTAAGCAAAAAGTCAGATGTTTAAAAACTATGAATAAAGTGCTTATGTGGTATTATAGAACAAAATATTAAAAACACATTCAGAAAGGAAAATCTATATTGCTATGCTGATATATGTTTTAAAATAAACTGTCCAGAAGTGTTTATGGGCTTGTTTTTATAATAAAGAATATTGTAAATTGCTTTGTTGTTATGTTTTTGAAATCTTGCAGAACACAGGAACAAACAGAATGAACCTTTAGTCCTACGTAAGGTTTATACATTAGCTGAATATGACCAGTTCAGGCTCTCAATTGGTGTAACAATGGAGAACTTGCCTGGAGATTCCCAGTCCCAGGCAGTGTGAATGGTCCCTGTACTGATTTTGCAGACATGGGAGTTGTGCATAGTTATACTGTATACTGACCATAACATCCCACCCCCATAAACCTACCTATGCAAGAGATACAAAGACTGAGAAATCTCTTAATTAAAATTATGAAATCTTATGCCACAGCAATTCAATCTGTGAAAGACCCACAGGACTTGTTTCGGCTGGTTCATTATAGCAAGCCCTGGTGAGTTTGCACTGTCAAAAGATCTGCAGGATCATGGATACCAGGAAAAGATTACTGAATTACTGCCAAAGTAGACATTGTGATTTTTAACAAGTTGGGTGGGGATTTCCTAACCTGTCTCACATCCTTTTAGCCCAGTGTTCTCAACCTGGGGGTCGAAACCCCTTTGGGGGTCGAACGACCCTTTCACAGGAGTCGCCTAGGACTCTCTACATCCGTGTTCTCCATCTGTAAAATGGGTAAATGTTAGGGTTGGGGGTCACCACAACATGAGGAACTGTATTAAAGGGTTGCGGCATTAGGAAGGTTGAGAACCACTGTTTTAGTCAGATGGCAGCAGATGGAAGATTACCGTATTTCCCCTGTGCTGCAGGAGCTCAATCGAGGGCAGGACCACAGTATAAGAGGAGAAAGGGTGACAGCTACCCTACCCACACACACACTGTTG
The DNA here is from genome assembly GCF_021028975.2 of Sphaerodactylus townsendi. Lineage (NCBI taxonomy): Eukaryota > Metazoa > Chordata > Lepidosauria > Squamata > Sphaerodactylidae > Sphaerodactylus > Sphaerodactylus townsendi. The sequence continues at coordinate 39,648,792 of NC_059430.1, read as the reverse complement.
TCCAGGCTCAAACAGTTCAACCAATGGTGTGGTTGTTCACCTGCTGTTGTGAAGGCCTCCACATTCACAGCAGCGATGAGTAGACAGAGAAGTAGACAATTGCAGCCCCAATTTCTCTTGACATTTTTACTCAAGACATCTAGATACCAGGTATCTACAAATAGATTTATCAGATTTGCAAAGATGAACCGGTTCTCAAAACTTAACTGACAACTGAACAGTACCATGGAGAGAGACACATCTTACCCTGATGTGCCTCTGAAGATGCCACCCATAGATGCAGCCGAAACATTAGGAACAAAAACTACCAGACTATGGCCACACAGCCCAGAAAACCCACAACCACCAACTGAACAGTAACTGTTTACTTTGAGCAGGGAAGCTAATCAATGCGATCCTGTGCAGAATTACACCAATGGGCTTAGGCTGGAGTAACTCTGCACAGGATGGCACTGTAAGTGGCTCAGAGTGTGAGTAGGTACACAGAATGCCAGTCTTTTTCCTGGGGAGACCAACAGCTCGCTATCTGAGTATGTTGATTTCTATCCAGAAAATGGTACAAAGGAAGAATAAACCTAATACCAACGGCTGAGGCCCCAATCCAAACTGTCTCTCTCCTCCCCTCCATTCCTGCTTTGAAGGTGTGAGTGGCGGATATTATATGTCTTCTGCAGTTTGTTTAGTCAAGCCTAACCTTATGATTCCAGAAATTCCAGCAAGTTTTACACATTATATATAGTCACAGTAAGTGGCAGTACTGCTCTCTGCAGTTCAGTTCCATCTTCCACGGAAGGGGAGTCAAATGCTACTTTTAAGGCTAATGCTAAGATGACCAAGGAGATCTATGGGATGCTATGAAGACTCAATATTAGGTATTCCTGTACTTGTTGTCAACCCTCTAAAGCCTTCTTATCTCAACTAGATATACCTCTGCCCAAGTTACTGTTTGTCACGCCTAGCCTCCTGCATACCAGGGTGCTTCCATGCCCTTGCCCATTTTTCAGCACAAAGGTTCACAGAATCCCTTCAGATGAATTACATCAGCTGACTCTCACACATATAAAACTATCTCAACTAAGTTGATCCAGGGACCCATTACCATCAATTTCAACAAATGCACTGGACCCTACTACTCAATAATTTTGACTCTCAGAAGGATCCTGTTTCTGGCAGAAGAAGAGTCTGCCACCAAGGTGCCCAGCCTTCTGGTCTATGGACAACAGGTGAAGTATCCCCTTTTCACTTACCAGAAACAGACAGGGAACTACAGTGCTTACCACACAGATCAGAGGCTACTTTCCACATGACTTATCTGAGAAAGGTTCTGCTGCAGGTAGGAAGACGTGGCTGGAGCAGCAGCCACTACTTCCCCTTTCCATTTTCTTGTAGACTGCAGTTGGGTTGAAGCTTATACTTCTGTAACATTGTGAACTGCATCTCGTATTTTGTAATATCCTGTCTGTGCTCCCATTTGCTAATCGTTTGAAAATGTCAGGAAACTTACACAATTTAGGAGGCTCACACCCATGCACCAGGACTTTAGACATACACCCAGAAAAAGGGCAGACAGATATAAATCCTAGGCAAAAATTGAAACCAGCACTTTAATCATTACTCCAAAGCTGAAAAGAAGCTGTTGATCAAAAATGAAATTTCACATTGATGCTTCGTATATTTCCTAAACAACGATGCCTAACCAAATGTGCTCACACCAAATGTGCTTTAGAAATGATACCACCCCTAAAAGTAGTAAGAAAAAAGATGAAGCCTGATTTGTTTTTTCATGCCTATATATATTTTTTGTCTGTCCTGTTCAATTAAAAAAATGTCTTTTCTATAAAAGATAAACATTTTTACAGGTGTTTGGTCTGGTTTGCTGGTTCATAATTCAGACAGCCGAATTTTACATCCTACTCTTTTGTATTATTCAACTTAAAGGTTGTAAATTACATTCAGTAAGATAAATCCGGGAGAACTCTGCTGCTAAACGTCCATGTTGATTTGACCTCTTCTTCGGTAGCCGCTGATCTAGTGTCAACCATGGCAACACTAGGCCTCTCCCTTGTCAACACTGGGAGTCCCATGCATCAGCAGGGTCACACTCTGGACCTGATCTTTGCAGCAGGTGTGTATGTGGGCTTATCCTCAATTGATAGAGTGCTGTGGTCCTGACCACTACATCCTCAAGGCTTGGATTGATGCTACTGCACCCCCTATCTAGGCGACAGGTATATTTTAGCCCGCCCACGGAGATTAATGGACCCAGAGCGGTTCCAGGATGCTCTACGGGAGACCCCACCCACTGGCGGCACTCTTGATGAGCTGGGAGAGAGCTGGGATAGCAGGCTCTCTGAAGTCATCGATACTGTTGCTCCAAGGCACCCTCTCCACGCCTACAGCAGACCAGGTTCATGGTACACTGAGGAGCTGCGAAGGATGAAGCAGGAGTTGAGACGGCTAGCGCGAGTGTGGCGGTGGGCTCTTGACAAAGGGACAAGACACTGGTATCAGACATTTATGAAATCCTACAAGAGAGCTGTGAAGGAAGTGAAGAAGGTGTATTTTACTTCCTCTATTGCAACTGATAGTTTGTTCCCGGCGAACTATTTTTTAATGTAATTCGAACACTTACAACCACATGATACTGGGCATTCAAGGATTCAGTTGGCTTCAACTCTTTGCTTCCATTCCAATTCCCTGATCAATTCCCTGATCAATTCCCTGGGCTGCTTTTAGTGCTGTGTGCATGAGTAGTAGTGGGACAACAAGTATTTTGTCACATTTCCCAACCTACTCCAGTTTAAAGATATCAAGAGGAGGTAGTTTCAATCAAGGAAATGGGTTCAGCATGCAGAATTAAATCCCACCATTCTCCAGCACCAGGTCCCTAAGTCGTTTGAAGAACCCCCCTTCACAACCACCACCATTGCTGCATTTTGAAATTAAATTATATCCCAAGGAATCAGTTTGGTTCGAATCGAATACCTTTAATGGCATATAAATAGTTCAGCATCAACATCAACACCACAAGACAACAGCCCTTACAACTTCAGACGAGTTAAAATAACAGCATCTAAAAATTTAGCCACCGCTTCCAACAACTCGTAGCTTTGGCTATTTAAAAGATATATAACCTTCTGGTTATCTGTAATGTCTTCATTTCCATGCAGGAAGGGGATTGTGTGCTTCTAAGGAATTAGTTCAGTTTGTCCAGTGCCAAACAGAAGCTTGTCATTTGCATGAGTCAAACTATCAGCTGAATGGTTAGGGACTAACAGGATGGTAGTTAGGGAATAACAGGAGAGACTAACTCCAGATGGAATTTAGAGATCTCCCAGAATTACAACTGATCTCCAGAAAAGAGATCAGTTCCCTTGGAGAAAACAGCTGCCTTGAAGAATTGAGTCTACAGAACTATGCCCTGCTGAAGTTCCACTCTTCCCCATATCCCACCCTCCCCTGGTTCTAGCCCCCAAATCCCCAGGAATTTCCCAAACCGGAGTTGGCAACCTTAAGGAATACACATGAGCTTCCAGCCAAAAAAGGCACCATGGGAAATGTTTTGCCAGGTTATTTTGGTTCTATTATCACTGCTTTTCCATACACACTCAAACCATTCAATAATCCTTACAACCAGCCAGGATATATTTATTTATTCATCCTATTTTTGCTGAGGAGGTGTAAAAATGGTTTGCCTAGTTTTATGGCTGAGCAGAGATTTTAACAAGGAATTTCTTGATTCACAAGCTGCCACTCAAGTTCCAAAATGGTGATAGACCTCCAAAGTGGAAGCCTACTTTGATGGCAAAGCCTAAACTCTCCTCCAAACGCAATCTTGTATAGAAAAAAAACACATGCTAGGAGCTACCATCTCAACAACTGAACCCCCTTCCTGGATTATTTCTACAAATTACGAGTGAGTACTAGAAGCTTCTTGGTGGCTGTTCAAAAGGACAGGATGAACATAAGAAAGAGGTTGCTGCGTGGCAGTCTCAATGGTCTAAAGCAGAATCCAAATATACAAGTCACATAATACTTTTTATCAGGACCAACCAAAATGACACATAACGATTTGCAAGGTTTTGAGCTCTCCAGAATTCCTTTTGCATTTTTTTAAAAAAAATCCACCCTGAGGCAGATTTCTGGAGAAAAATGCTTGCCCATTGTTTTTCTTATTCCTAGTAAAAAAAAATATGACGTGGCTTTTGTTTTTAGGTTGAAAATCCATGACTGGGTTATATGAACACTGAACATTCTTCACAGCATAAACTGCGTTGGTATTTTCTCTGTGAGAAGGGGAGCCTGCTTCCAGTTTGCTACATGGCGTAAGTATCCAGGAACATACTTCCATTTACAAGTTTTATATTCATAGGGCTTGTCACATGTAGCATACTTCTGGCCTAAGCAACTTTATTGAAAAAACAGCTGATTCAGGTTTCAACATCTCTTTGCTTTCTGAACACTGAGGCTAAATGTACAGAATTTTCTATCTGTAGCCCAGTCAATGCAATGTTCAGAACTTTGCTGATCCAGATTTGGCATTTCCATACAGGTTTAATATATGTTATTTACTTGGAAGGAAGACAAGGGTTTTCACCACATCAATAAAAAGGGAGAACCTGTCTTTAATTCACATGTAAGTTACAGTTATGCAAAGTAATTTTGAAAAACTCTTTTGCGCATAACCTTTTTTAAGAGGCACCATCTCTCATTCAGGGTTGTCTCCGTTTTGGGTAGATACAGGACTGAGAGTTGCATCTAAAGCAACCACCTTGTGAAACAGATTAGCTAGGAATTAATAGCCAAATTGGGATTCAAACCCTGGTTTTCAACAACACACTAATCACTACACCCTGCTTCCCTTCTTGTCAACAAAAGAGAGAGAGTCAAGGCAATATTGTATACCAAAAGAAGTTAGTCTAATAACATAATTACTGCTCTAGTCAGTATTTCAGCAGGGGACTTATTTTGAATTGATCTAGCAAGTGCTCTAAGAACAGTAACAGTGATTATCACTCGCTCCCATTTGGGCTGAAACGTGAAAAAATGTTGTTTATCTGGCCCAGACATAGCCCTCAACCTCCACGCCATGAGTGGCAATCACTTGCTTCCATTAGTTCATTCCTCCCAACCCATTCTCTCTGCTGTGCATACATCCTGCAGTATGGGCATCTGTTCACTTCATGCATCTGACAAAGTGCACTAAGTCACAAAGATTTCAGCTTCAATAAACCTGTACATCTGTAAATGTGTTACAAGACTTTCATTAGTTTCCTTCTGCAAACAAAACAAACTGACACAGTTACCTTACAGCTAAGGTGCTCAAGGAGGGAACATATTACAAAAACTTCTATTTCTGTTCCCAGAGAGGAGGAAGAGTACTGAATACTTGCATCTTCGTGAGAGAAAGCAACCAAAGAGCATTCTGGAGGAGAGATCCCTGAAACCAGGGGTCTGTGCAAAGGCTGGAAGAGAACGTGACTCACCCACCCTAGGGAGAAGGGGGGGAGGGGAGAAGGAGGGGGCCATCATTTGGTCATGGCCCACCCACCCTGGGGGAAGAGGACAAAGGGGGGCGTCGTCTGGATTAGGCCCACCCTCCCTGAAGGGGAGGGGAAAGAGGGGAGGGGAGAAGTGGAAGTGCTGGCAGGTATATCCAGCCCCCAAATGCCATTTGCTTCTAATCTAGCACCCCTAGATTTGCAATTCAATTGCATCTTTCAGCACCCAAAAGACCCTCCCTCCAGTCACCTCCACATTCTCACATACCAAGGAGTCCTTGGGTGAGGCAAGAAGAGACAGACTTTGTGTCCTCCGATCAATGCTGCAATGTAAGAAATGATCTTGAATCACAGGTGCTTGAGAACAAAGTCCATTAGGTAAAGTAGGTAAACATTCTTCCCTCACGTGTTAAAAAAAAGGTAGAATGCACGCAAACACAGGTCAAATCTCACAAAGGAGGCAAAACAGCAAGAGCAAAGACCCTAAAAGATCGCTTTCACACCCCAAAAGTAACTGGGGATACCAGAAACAACTGAGAAGAATTTGGTCGTGCACTTTCTCCTTTTGCAGCATTACAGTGGTGAAAAGCCTTCCAAATTCTCCCGCTGGGGTTCCACATGGAAACAGCAATTCCCTAGGAGTCGCGGGCTCAGAAACTAATTCCCAGGCAAGCATGGGCAGAAGGGTCTTAAACCCGACCTCCCCTGCTCTGGTGACCTGAGCTACCCTCTGGGAAATGTATACAGAAGTGGCTGAAGCCTATTGTTACTCCAATGGCAAAATCAGAAGCCCTCCTTCAGATTAAGGAGCCTTCCTTTAATGTAAATGGTTGTTTTTCATTGGAAGAAGGCTCCCAGTGTTGCTCAGTGGGGTGGTAGGATCCATCATATGGCCTAAACACAAGGGTCATCGAGGGCCAAATAACAGCTTCCCTAGTCTGTCTCAGGTCAGGTGGGTGAAAAAGGTTTACACCCACTTTCTCTATGGTGCTGATCCTAACTCAGCTTATAAATTCCAGGCTTGGAACTCCCAGAACATCTTTATCAACAGGGATCATGGAGGACACAAGACATTTGAACATGTGATTCTTAGCCAGGCCAACCTCCCTGGAGGTTCATTGGTTGACTCTTCCACAACCTCTATTGGCAGCCCTGCAACTCACCACCACCCCCTAGCCAAGAATGTGAAAAATCAACTTTTTGTTCTGGAGAAAGAGTGCCGGGACGGGACAGCAGAAACATTGCTTTGTGATGCAGTGATGTTAGGGAAGCTGGGCCAACAGTGCAGACCATCTTACCACAGCAACACTTAATGATGTCAAAAGAAATCTGGCCAGTTAAAAAATTACACACCTGTGATACAGTTATTAGCAATTTAATGATCACCTGCTCCAGGAGAGACTGCCAAAAGCCAATTGCCCACATTCTCTTCCGCTGTTGTGCAGCCAGAAAACAGAACCCAGAAGAGGGCTCTAGCAGACCGAGACTGGCTCGGTTGCATCCTCAGTTATTCCCAGTGAGTTCTACAGAGCAATGGAAGCAGGCCACTGGGCTGGATGCTCCTCCAGAGCAACTGAGGTCACCAGCAGCTGAAATCATCTTTGGTGGCATCCCATTGGTGACCCTGAGTGCATGCCTTCCCTTTCTCATTCCAGGGATGCTTGTCATACATTCCTTGGAGCAAAGTGCAGCCAGGCCCCTTCCACACATACAGAATAATGCACGTTCAGTCCACTTTCACAATGGTTTGAAAGTGGATTCTGCTATTCTGCACAGCAAAATCCAGCTTCAAAGTGGATTGAAAGTGCATTATTCTGCATGTGCGGAAGGGGCCCTTGTCCACTTCACTAGGTAGCCTAACGCCCCCCCCCAAGAGGATGCAGTTCTCTTGTTTTTCTTGTTTCCCTGCCCACCCACAACAGTATTCCCTTTAATTCAAAAATGACCTCTGCAGAACACCGTTTGACCTGTTGTGAAAATGCACATGTAGTGGTATCAGTAGAGAAACATTTTCCCAATCGGACAAATAGTACTTCCCAGGACCATTAGTGATGAACAGCACAGGGGGAAGGCTTACAGGCCCTCTTCTCTTCATGCTGCAGTACCAATCCAAACCCAGCAAGTAAAAAAAATTAACCACTGAGCTCTGCACATGGACTTTCCAATGCATCGTGCAGTTGTGGCAACACATTTATCCTACTTTTCCAAGGCAGAAACAAAAAACAACAACCACCCCACACCAGTATTTGCAAAGGATCCCCTGAATCAACACATCAACTGTAAATTAGTTTATACCTTGGTTTAAAAACAGTTAACTCTGAAAAGCCATTCACTTGATAGCTCTATTGTATGTGGGAAGCAAAGTTGGGAATCTGCCTCGTCTAAGAGGAGAGCCAGGGCTTACAGTCTTCATTCCTAGCAGAAAGCTTCCGGCTGAATATGGCACATATCAGTGCTCCCCAGGCTGGCTCCATTTTATTGTTTAGAACTGCCAAGTCATTTATACCATCCTGGATTCATTCCCAGATAATCAAGAAAACACACGCGATTGCGGGTTTGTTCACTAGGCATTACAGTTCTGCTTGGAAGCTGAGTGACTACAGTTGAGACAAAGCTCCTGAATCATTTTTGGCTCTTCCTTACCTGGGGAAAATCTGGTCTAACATGAGATTGCCCAGTTACCACTTTATGCCTCAAGATCACCCCTCTGTCACTCAAATGTTTGTGTACTGTTGCTTTGGTGGGCAATTAGATGAAAGGAGTTGTCCCAAAAAAGTAATACATCCAACTCAGAAACAGAATACTTTTCAAGAGCCTCAAACATCCATTTGCAACCGTAAGCTAGCCCAAGATGATTAAGAAAATCCAGATGTTCCTTTTCATTTTATCTCCAGCAGGAAAAATAATATTTCCAATGATTACCCAAGGGCCTGATGAATGTGTTGGCATGGGACTCCCATGATGGGAGTGTACACTTGCTCATCCTTGGTGGTGGGGGAGGGGAGTTTAAAACAGTCTTTCAAAATGATGTGACCTTACAGGCAGGAAGTTCTGTGATGTCATGGAGACTAGCCATTGCCTGCAATTGAAGGGAAAACCCCAGGAGACTGGATCGCATGGATTTGTTCTGCTAAAAGTAGTGCCTTCCTCTGACACAAGGTATCTTCTCTCAACAGCAAGGTCTCTTCTGCTAAGTCACTTGCAAGAGCGGGGTCTTCCCCTGACAGCAGCACAGGGATCAAAACTACTATTTCAAATGGAAATAGGATCTGTGGTGATGATGTGAATTGTTTTCCCCTTTCTACAACAGCATTAGAGATTTTGTTAGGTGCACATTTCTGAAAATAAAACAGTATCTTTCAAAACGTTACCCAAACTAGATGTTACATCTGGCACAAGTTGTGTCAGAGCAACCATGGCCCTACTTGCACCAGACATACATAAAATCTAATTTGGACCTGTATCCATGACAAATGAGCAGCGCTGACATTTTGCCAGCATAACAAGATGATCCAAAGAAATGGACTTGGATAAGCAAAGGTTCACAAAGCACTTGTAAACATCAGATTTGCCAGAAATGCACCCATCTGTGATTCTGGTAAACACCCATGAATGCCAGGTCTAAAGAGATGGACTTAGAATAAGCAGGACATAATGTAGATGTTTCCCTTTAATCTGGTGGTTTCCTCTTTTTCCATGCAGGAGAAATTCCCCATCCAGAAGCAGCCCTGGATTCAGTTCCAAAAAGAGCAAAATCCACCAATGCTTCCTTCAAATAAATATATCCTTTGTTTTCAGTCTCACCTGTAGTTTGCAACTAACTATGCTGAAACAATTCCTATATTTTTCCATTCAACCTGCAATCAAAGAGATTAAATATACTTTGATGGAGCAAAAAACATCATTTTGTCAGGCAGCTGATTATTTACAGCTCTTTTTAAAAATACAAGTCCTCACAGAACACACTATAAGGCAACTGCCATGTTAAGAGGCATCCCCTCCAATGTAAGAAGGCAGAATGCCTCTTCTAAGATGATGTTCCACCACACAGCATTCTCTGAAAACAACGAAAATATATTTCTTTAAAAATATTTGCTCCCGTTATTATGTTGGTTGGTCAGTTAAGGTTTCTTCAATAAGGTGAGATCTTCCTTTCCTAGTTGAAGAAAAGAGCTGTTTTTTCATACCCTCCAAACCCCAATTTCTTCACATAAACATCCCTTCCTCGAACTTATCTTCCCGTCCCAGAATGCCTTTTCCCAGTTAAATACAATAAAGCATCAACTCTGCAATTTTTGAGAGGAGGCATGGAATAGTATGGTCAAGCTATGCTTCTGGTGATGCATCCATCTCATATATCTATCATATGGGTACTATGTGACCAGGATCAAGAACAACTAGCTTATAAGTGATACTTAGGACAAGATTAGACAATACTTTGGGAAAGGTGTATTTTTTCAGTGCATCTTGGTCATGTTTGCCCATGCAGGAGAAAGCAATGGACAGCCTAGGATTTTGCAGTGATTTCTCCCCTCTTGTGCCATTACTGGTATTAATCACTATTAAAGTACAAGACACAAGGCTTCACTTTTGGCTGGCCAAAGCAGACCATGCCTTCATGTCTTCCAGCTGACAATACCAGGGATTCATGGGTGATTAGTAACATGGAGGAACAGAATGCAGAGACTCCAACATGCATGGATCTGGCCACATCATTTGAAGAAGGTGGCTTCACCCCCCACATTTCCATGCAAGCATGTGTATCACAACCCTAGAGGATGCTGATACTAGAAAAAAAGCAGCCTTGGGAATCATAGAGTTGAAAGAGACCCCAGGGGCCATCAAGTCCAACCCCCTGCAATGCAGGAACACATCATCAAAGCTCTCCTGAAAGCATGCGTAGGATGCAGAAAATGCAGTGAGAAGGGTATTTTACTTTTCTGCTGCTCACTACATGTCTTTGTGCCTTTAAATACAGTGGAACCTCGGTTTTCTTTGCCTTCGGTTTTCATCGATTTTTTTTGTGAAAAATTTGTCTCGGTTTTCATCGATTTGCCTCGGTTTTCATCGATTTGCAGTAAGGTGCTGGGGTTTGTGGAGAAAAATCACCTGGACAAAGCTGTTGCAGGCCGTGTCTGAAACTTGTTTAATGACAATGTCTTACCCCATTTCAGACAAATCTTAAAGAGGCATCAGAAACAGACCTCTTTGAACAGCTTTCTGGTGCGACATTGGTCCACTGGCTCTGAAGCTGGCACTAGTTTTATTGTTTGTTACAATAACAATTGTTACAATAACAGTTGTTATTGTTTGTTTCAGCATTAAACACTATGTTTATTCACCAAAAAATGTGTTTTTGGTATGTTTTTTGGAATGCCTAGAATGGATTAATTGGATTTACATTGATTCCTATGGAAAAGTTTGCCTCAGTTTTCATCTATTCTTTTCGGACGGATTACCAACGAAAACCGAGGTTTCACTGTAGCTAACAGCAACATTGGGAGAGGGGCTCATTTTTGTTTAGCACAAGTACGAAAGAGGAGAAATATTAAATCCTTATGCCTTCCCACATGTCCTGGATCTGAACTCCACCCCCACCCCCCATGGCTGTAATTGTCTTTTTGGAGACTGTGATCCGCAACTTCCATCTCCTTTAGGGTGACTTTGAATCCAATCAATGCTGTTTTCCAGGCAAGACATCAGGATAGAAACCAATTCTCTCTTGTAATTTCTCCTTTGGCATATTAACGGATGAATCAGCCTTTGGTTGCAATACATAGCTTCAAAAGGCCACTATAGGCTGAGAACACATCTATTCTGTTGCTGTTTCTCCTTTGAACATGTTTGCACTATTTTTGCAATGCATTTTATGGACTGGCCATATAGCTTCACAAAAATACAAAACAACACATCCTCTTCCTTATCTGCTTTCAGGAAAGCTTTCAACCTACCTTTGTTTGTTTAATGTCTTGCTTTTTAAGGAATGCCGATAAATGGAGACACAGACATACTTGCTTTTCAAAGGACATAAACAGCTTTGCTTTAATGGATTGTTATGGAGACTCACATCAGCCATTTAGATATTGCAGTAGCAACTTCCTTTTGAGATAAGTACGGTTTAACTGCCCAGAGGTCACAAAGAAGAATTCCAACAGGGGGAAAATAACTTTGTTTAAAGACCCTCTTCGTTGAGCTCGCCATTCTACCACATTCTTTCCTAGAATATGTTTCTGCAAGGGATTCTGTATTTTTCTCTCCGACTGTTTTTTTTTTAAAACACAGTTTTTAGAAAGCAAAGTAGTTTTTCTAATTATGTTTTGTTGGCTTGCAGGTTTCCAGGAGCAATGCTCCAAGAAGCTATTTCCAAAGAACTCAGGAGCAAAACTGCTACAGCCCTCATGTCAGGATTCCTGCTCAAAAGGCGGAAGCCCAAGGGGGGGGGAGCACACACCCTGGTCCTTACTCTATTGGAGGCTTGACACCAGCCTTGCTTTCCCACAGTAGCAGCTCAATTACTATTTTGGAACAGAGCAGTGCAGTCTCCCTCCCTCCCTCCCCCCCTTGTCCTTCGTCCCTTTCCCTTTCAGTGTGCAGGGGGGTCCCTGCCTGGCAGCTCAGGACTCCTTCTCTTCATCAATGAATGCCTGGTGATGAGCCAACCCTATGCAAAAAGCATTCCTTCCCCCTCCCTTTAGTACTAACAGAGAGAGAGAAATCTGACTCCACATTTGAGTGGATGGGGGAATCACTCTCACCCCACCATTCCTCCAATCACAATCCAATTGCGGCAGGGGAGAGAACATTACATTTGCTTCAAGGAGTCTTACTTGAGGGAAGAAGTGGCCTTATTTGTTTTTCCACCCTTCATTTATTCTTCATTTCCTCCCCCCCCCTCCAAATTTTGACAAGGCCCTCAAAATCACCTCATCCCCAACATTATGTAACTGCTGTTCCCACTCACCCCCGTTAAAACCACCAGCAGCAAACCCATTTGTATGCTTAGCCAAACCATGAGGGACTAATGTGTTCTAGGCTGAGGTTAACACAACCCACCTGATCTACTGCTGCTGGGATAAGGGGCAGCTTGAGTTACCAACTCTGGGTTAGGATTCCTGGATATTTGGAGGTAGAGTTTAAGGAGGAGTGAACTCAGAATAGAGAGCACCCTCTGAAGCTGACAGCTTTATGCAGGGGAACTGAACTTTGTAGTCTGGAGATCAGGTGCAATTCTGGAAAAATGTCACCCCTCACCTGGAATCCGGCAACGCGCGGCGCAGCCTTGCCAACGATGCCCTCAGTTATTTGACGGTCAGAGTAGAGAGACCTTTCCAATAGCATCTAGATCCATAGTACTGCCTTGAGTATTATTTAAAACAGAAAGGTTGGGTATAAATCTCCTAAATAAACAAAACTGCAGGAGACCAGATTAGTAGTTGCTCAGCAATACTAAGATGAACAACATACTCTGAAAAGAGGCATTCCAAGCTTAAAGTAAACATTTTGAAACACATTGTGATCTCTAGGGTTGCCAGCTCAGGCAGAGGCTGAGGAGGGTGGGTCTGAGGAAGGGAAGGACCTCAGCAGGATATAATGCCATAGACACCACCCCCTCCCAAGCAGCCATTTTCTCAGAACTGATCTGAGTCATCTAGAGATCAACTGTAATAGCCAGAGATCTCGTGGTACCACTTGGAGGTTGGGTACCCTACTGTATTCACAAGCAAAGTTTGGCAGATTAAATGGTATCTTCTCTATTCTTTTAGGGGGAAAGGACAAGATAGCTGAAATTGGCACACAAGCTTGGGGTGGAGGGGGGGAGATGGCTGAAGAAGCCAGGGCCTTAAAAAGGATTCAAGCTGAATATATGTAAACTGACATTAGACCAATTTCAGTATGCCATGGAGAGAAGCAGCTATTTCCTGGCCTAAGATCTCTCCCCACCCCTACCCCCCACAACTGTGTAATGGGAAAACAAGGGCTAGTTTTCATACTTAAGCACCACTCTTATGATTAGGAGCGCTCAAAATACTTTCATGAGCGATGAATTTGAAGTGCCGTTTAGGAACAACAAAGCTGGTCTATCCTTGAGCCCTAACCACACTGACTATGTTGAGAAAGTGCCTCCTGGAGTTGACTGTGCATACACAGCAAATGCTCTATTCTGTATTCAGTGGAATTACTTTCAGATCGCTGCTGCAGGAGGTATGGACTAAAGAAATACACAACCAGGAGAACAAACATTCAAGGGGCAAAAGGACTAAGACAGATATCATTCTTAACCAGAACTCACCACTTGAGCTTAAAGCCAGTTTTGCCCGATTGACTTTAGAGGGATGAAATCAGTCAAGAGCTTTCACACGCAGTGAATTGAGCTGTTGGTTGTATATCAGCATTAAAAGATGACAACAGTTTACCGAAGAGGACCGAGGCTTATAAAATGATGTATGGTATGGAGAAAGTGGACAACCCCCTCACCTCCCTGCAAATAATACAAGAACCTATGAAGTCAGTGGGCAGAATATTCAGGATAGAGAAAAGAAAGTCCTTTTTTTCACAATACAAATAATTAATTCTTGAAACCTGCGCTTATATCCCAAAAATCTTGTTGGTCACTGAAATACTGCTAGATTCGAACCTGACAGGATATAGAAGTTTCCTCAAGTTTAAAAAAACAATTAGACTAATTCACAAAGAATAAAGTCTATCAATAACTATTAACAGGGATGATAAAATTGAACCTCAGTATTCAGAGACAGTTCATCTCTGAATAGCAGTTGCTGGAAAGGGCAACTACAAGGCAAGATTTTCGCTACTATGGAAGAAGGAAGATGAGAAGGAGGAGAAGAAAACCAGCTTTTTCTCTACCTTTAATGCTAATAATTGAGCCCAGTGGCCCAGGCCAGCCTAGATGGGGGGGGGGGGGCTCTGTTTGCGCATGCCCACAGAGAGGGCTCTGAGTGCCACCTCTTGCACCTGTGCCATAGGTTCACCACCACTGCCATAGTGTGTGAACTAATAAGCCACTGATTTGTACTGACTGGCCATGCCAGTCATAAAATGGTTATTCTAATGGTGAAATTTATAATTTTTCCTTGTTCAGATGTTGCTCTAATTATGTTGAGGCACGACTCAAGGAATACCCCCACAGCTTCTTCCAGAGAACCTCTGGACAGTCATGAAATACATAACTAAAATAACTGCCTTTTGAAAATATCACCAGAAGAAACAGTCAGTACAATCCTGCTATATTTCTGATATCTAAAATGTGGTTTCTCACAGACACATGATAGACTATGTTCTTAAAGTAAGGATTCAGAGGGCCACTGAAGTTCAGAGAACTGACTCCTAATTGACTGTTTCCTCATCCGTAAGCAAAATCTTGATTCTTACTAACTGCTCCAGGAAATTCCCTCCTTGGCCCCTTCCGCACACACAAAATAATGTGTTTTCAAACCACTTTCACAACTGTTTTCAAGTGGATTTTGCTCTTCCGCACAGCTTCAAAGAGCACTGAAAGCAGTTTGAAAGTGCATTATTCTGCATGTGCGGAATGACCGCTTGATAAAATTAGAAGAGTTCAGTGCAGTTCTAACTAATCGGACCAGTCTTCTCAGTGCATCTTTCTACATCAGACCAAGAGCTACCTCATGCATTACCAGCAAGAAAGAAAACAACTTGTTGTCAATTGGCTGAAGAGCATGTGCCTGTCTAGAAATGTGGTAAATGTGCACCTGGAAACTTCAGCAAGATCTGAGCATAAGTTTGATGCTTGTTTTCAAGTATATAAATGCCCCTTTTACAGTAACTGTGGTTTGACTGTGGTCAAGACAGAGGCAAAAACCTGTCTGTGTGCTGTGCCGTATGTAAAGCAGCTCAGCTCAGCTGCTCCTCCAGCAGTGAGCAACCCAGCCACTTTACCTGTCCTGGCTGCAATCCGCCACCCAATTAAATGCCTTCATTAAAATCCAACAAGAAATCCAAACTTCCTGGAGTACTACAAAACTTTTATCAAAAGAGTGGATTGAATGGTATCCGTTGCACTTTTTGCCACTAAAAACCTAATAAATAAAAAAGCACAGAGCAGTGATAAAATGGCATGATATATAAAGGGCAGGATCAAGTTCTTTCATAAGATCCATCCTGTTCTAAGAGCCATAAATGCTATACATGCACTCTGTTCAGGACACTCCCACCCCATGCGATGCTGGATTTCTCCTGCTTGGGAACTCTTTGAACAACTTTTACTGCTACACAGGAGGGGAAAATGGACAGCAGAGTCACTCCAACTCACTGCTGAAAAATAAAAAAATCGTCGACACTGAATAGCACTATGCCCAGCACTTCCAGGAAACTCATAGGCATTGTTCCATCTCACAGTGTGTGAATTATGGAAAGGCTGTTGAATTATGTAGAAGCTTTCCTGTCATTCTCCTGGACATTCCAATTGCAGGTAAAATCACAAAACCACCCCAGGGAATAGCTGATCAATGGAAATGAGTGGATCTGAGAATACAGCAGTGGTTCTCAACCTTCCTAATGCCACGACCCTTCAATACAGTTCCTCACGTTGTGGTGACCCCCAACCATAAAATTGGTATATACAAAATATAAAAAGACCATTTTCTGATGGTCTTAGACGACCCCTGTGAAAGGGCTGTTCGACCCCCAGGTTGAGAACCACTAGAATACAGGAACATATGAACACATGCAAGAAACAGACTACCTAAATATATTTGTAAATGAATTACATTTCTCTGAACAAAACAGCACCATACAAATAACCTTGGACAGAGAGCTGTGCTGCCTGAACAGCGTAAACTATTTAATAGACTTCCTAGAACTTCAGTTGTAATATTGAAGGTGGTGGGGGAGCTTGACCAGCAAGAGCTTGTTTAGCTTTAGGGCTGGACCCTGGAATGCCCCCACCACGCCCCAGCCCCACTTCCACCGTGGCTCCGCCCAGGGCATTGTGCCCCCCTTCCCATTGGTGCTACACCACTGCTCTGGACCTCTTTGTTGTGATAGATATATCCAGTAGTGGAATTCAAATAATTTAAAAACTGGTTGTTGACAAGCACCATTTTAACAACCGGTTCTGCCAAAGTGGTGCAAACTTGCTGAATCCCACCACTGGATATATCTCTACAACAAAAAAAGGAGAGTGAGTTTTTAAAAAGAAGATTAGGAATTCAGAAGAACTAGCAGGTCATGAAAGTTATTTCGCTGTAAAACATGTAGGGCTACCAACACTGGGTTGGGAAATACCTGGAGATTTTGAGAGTGGAGCCTGGGGAGGGTGGGGTTGGGAAGGGGAGGGGAGGGACTTTTCACCATGTATGTTGCCATAGAACCCACTCTCCAAAGCAACCATTCAGGGGTACTGATTTCTATTGTCTGGCCATGAGCTATACTTCTGGGAGATCTCCAGGCCCCAGGTTGGCAACTCCAATCCACTGGCAGTTTTATTTAAGGTGGGAGCCCCAAAAAGGTGGTTTTGGGTGAAATGTAGTGAAAATGGCAACTGATGGATTAAAGTGGGCACAAAACTCTTGTGTGGATGCACCAAGGGCCAGTGTGAATATTCCTGAATTCACAGAGACAGTGGCTAGGAAATGGCCAAACCCTCATCATATGGATGCATGCAACCACTATTTGGACTGGATCCAGGAGGTGTGCAGGGACCCCAGGGGGGATCTTTGGGAGCCCATGGTAGTTCTGGCAGCCCTGATTGCATCTTTTCAATATCAGTCAAACAGACTTGCTGACATTAGGCCTATTCCACTGTAGTATTTGAACTTCCAGCTCTGCAAAAAGAGAACCACTTAAAATGCATCTACTTCTGGCCCAGAATAAATCTAATTAAGCAGCCACATCTCCTCATTATCTCAACTACTGAACATGAAGAGCCCAAAACAATGAAGAGAATTCTGTACAACTTGTTATTGTTTGGTCCACTAAACATGTTGCAACAGGAGAAATTGCAGTTGCCACCTGCACAAATCTTAGGGGCACTGAAGTCCTATGCTTTGTGGAATCCTGAACCCCACTTCTGGACGTTTCTGAGCAAAATTCTGGTGGCAGATCACATTGGTAAAATATTTGGAAACCCAATGACCCAGCTGCGGAAAGAAAGGTTATTTTGATCAAGGAAGCAGGTATTGTTGGGGTGCTTAACACCCTCCCTCACATTGCTCCAATCTAAATCAAACCCACAAATCCATTATTAGCTTGCTGGATGGGAGGAATATATAACTGTCTGCATTTTCTTTCTTTCTAGCAGGGCTAAAAGCTTGAAGAAAGGGGGATTTAGTTAATGAAATAGCCCCAGGGAGAAAGGTTAATGCTATTTTGTGGCTGCTTTGAAGCAACGAAAAAGACATCACATTAGAAACATATGAAGTTGCCAAGTACTAAGTCCGAACTTGGGGTCATCTAACTCAGCACCATCTCCTTTGACTGGCAACAGCCCTTAAATAGAGAAACATGAGCTGCATAAATTTGGTGCTCAAGAAAACTTTTGGCTGTATTGTGATTCAAAAGCAAAGGGGAGCGTTTCAGGTTTCAGCATTTCAGTCTGTTCTTTATCTGCAAAAAAGTAGTTTGATACAGTGGGGAGGAGGGCACCAAGCCAAAGGCACCACCGTGTACTATCAATGCACTGCAGCAGAGACTTGCTGAACACCCGCTACCCAGGATCCTTTTGGGAAAGCTGAGGACTAAGCTTGGGATTTTCTGCATACAGAGTAAGTGTTCTGACCTGCAGCCTGCCCCCCACCCCCGATCAAGTCACATCCCATATATTTGGATTTTGCCTTCATAGTCTGAGGTTCCAAAGATGCCTCAGCTCAGTCCAGTACCATATTGCTAAACCAGGGCAGGGGAATCTGTGGGTATTTTTATTTATTTATTTATTATTAAATGTATATACCGCCCCTCCCCCGAAGGGCTCTGGGTATATCAATTAGCAGATGCATTTGTAAAGTATTCAGTTTTGTTTTCACACTGTGTTACACACACTGATCCTGCTCGCTACTATTGTACCATTTGGCCGACCAGGAATCAATTTTCAAATGGCTTGAAGGTATGATATTATCAGAACCCCTAATATACTTAATCCCTTCAACCAAACTTAATATGATTAATTGTCTTTGAGGCCAAAAGTCTTACTTCTGACACTGTGAAATGCCTTAAACTACTATATGAGATAAATAATTCCCTCCTAGGAATATTGACTTTGTTCCCCAAAAGTAGCACAAGAAACCTCCACCAGTTCTAAATTACAACTCCCAGAATTCTCTGAGGAAACTCAAAAGTTATAACTTTAAACCAGTACATATTTAGATGTATACAAATGAAGAGAAACCAATATCACCACTGATCCTCTGAAGTTTTCAGCTACAGAGGCAGGCAAAACGTCAGAAGAAAATGCTAGTAGAACACGCCCATACAGCCCAGAAACCACAGAACACCCCAATATCACCGCTGCTTCATGAGTTACAAGAAAAATTGGTCCTTCAGAAGTCAACTGATTGCCCAGTGTTTACTAGAGTGTTTTCATATAGTCTTGTTTGTAGCTTGTTCCTAATTACTCCTAATGCTATAATAGGTATTCTAATGTAACTTAAACCAACATAGCAATTACACATAGAAAACTGTAGACTAACAAGAGATTTTATGCAGTGGGGCCATTTTAAAAGGGTGTCTCAGGAAATTAACTACAGATGCATGTCAACAAGTCAGCTGTCTTTAAACCTGTATGAGAAGTCCACTCCAAAAAATGCAACAGGGCTTTCCTTCAAGCAGGCCAATCTTAGCAGTTAGGCATATCCAAACCTCTTGATTTTTCTAGGATCAGGCTGCAAACGTGCTTAGGATCACAGCTTGTTACATAATGACTTAGTACTCCACTGAAACCAACAGAACTTGCTTTCAGATAAATTCAGAAACCACGTGGAGAGTAGTTCCCCTTACAAAAGGAGGTGATGCTCAGTTCCTGCATACTCAAGACCAAAGGACTGTTCCAGCTATTAAACAGAGGTGCTTCTCCTGCCAGATCTCTGGTGCCTTTAGCACTTATCTGGCAGTGGAAAAAAATCAGGTTACGCTTTTCCTACCAGTGCATCTTCCAGTTGTGAAGAAATTTTAATTGTTCATTTCCAACTGTTCTCTTCTTGTTCAGAAAAACATAAGAACCATGCTAGTACTGTGCATAAGAACCATGCTAGGACTAGGATCTGAGAGGCCCAGACTTGAATTCCCATAGCCATGGAAACTTGCTGGGTGATCTTGGGTCAGTCACGCTCTATCATTTTCTACTACCTCACAAGGCTGTTGTGTGGACAGACGAAGGAAGAACAATGTTGCATAGTATACTGTGGAAAAAAGTAAGGTATAAATATCTTGCGTATAAGAAGAGAGCTGACAACCTTTCAAACAGTTTAAGATCAAAGTCCCTGAAAAGGAAAAAGGCTCCAGTCTTCAAACAAATGAGTAAATGTTGAAAACAGCTCAGCTGTATTGAATACTAATGCAGAGGAAGAGTCTGGATTTATATCCCGCCTTTCTTTCCTGGAAGGAGACTGAAAGGGGGTTACAAGCCCCTTTCCCTTCCTCTCCCCACAACAAACACCTTGTGAGGAAGGTGGGGCTGAGAGAGTTCTGAATGAACTGTGACTAGCTCAAGGCAGTGGTGGGATCCAAAAATTTTAGTAACAGGTTCCCATGGTGGTGGGATTCAAACTATGGCGTAGCACCAATGGGGCGTGGCCAGGCATTCCGGGGCTGGGGCATTCCTGGGTGGGGCTGTGGCAAGGACGCAGCCGCTGCGCCAGTCCTTGGGCGGGAAACGAATGCACACAGGCGCAGGCTGCCACGCACACCGGTGCACCTCCTGCTAGACTGCTTCAAGTTCTGCGCGCTACTGCTGAGAGGAGGGGCGTAACTAAGGCAAAAATCACGTGGCAAAATCACCAATTAGTAACCCCCTCTCGGCACACACAAATAATTAGTAACCTACTCTCGAGAACCTGTGAGAACCTGCTGGATCCCACCTCTGGCTCAAGGTCACCCAGTAGGAATGTAGGAGTGGCGGATCAAATCCGGTTCACCAGATAAGAATATGCCACTCATGTGGAGGAGTGAAAAATCAAACCCAGTACTCCAGATTAGAGTCCACCTGCTCTTAACCACTACACCACACTGGCTCTCAAGTAAGCCTGACTGTATTTACAAAGCACCTATTTACACAGGACTGAGGCCTTACAAGCAATCCTTTAGGAAACAAATCCCAATAAGTTCACTGACAGTGGCTGAGAAGTATGCAGAGGGGCTGTGTGGTGATGTGGTTAGTCTAGGAGTGGACAGACTCATTCACCAGAGAGCTCATTGGGTGATCTTGGATCTATTGTTCTCTACATCACAGGGCTGTCAGAAGAATAAACCACTTACACTGTCCTGAGCAGCTTTGAAGAAAGTCAAAACACACAAGAACAATAAATGGATAAAAGATGCATTAAAAATGCATTGAAATAAAATGCATAAATTATCAGGTTGAGCATCACCATACTAGCAGAAAAATCAACAGGAATTTCTTCTGTGAAGAACCATACCACAGTTCAGCAACTCTTAAGAGCATTTAATGCACTGCCTACATTATAAAATTCTCAATAGTCCCAACACTCACTCTATATTCACTTCCCCAGTAACTTGGCCCATAAACTTCACAGCTAATGCATACTAGTTTAAAGGGAGCATATCAGGGGACATCAGTAGGGAGAGAAGATCCAACCAGAGAAAACTTTCTAATAATCAGAAGAACAATGAAAACAACTAGAGACTGCAGGGCCCACAGATAACTTCGACCCATCTTGTAGTTCTCTTCCAGTTCCCTGATAAAATCTTACCAAGAAGCTCGATTCAACTACAGGTTTCTCTTCTATGCTATCCTTCTGATACATTTCACTCCATGAAGCCTCTGCTGCCTATTCTCTGAGTGGGAACTGCGGCTCTTCCTTCCCACCTGGGAATGATAAATATAGATTGGCCACCAAATACAGTTCTCCAGTTAATTAGGTTTTCTAGCCCACACTTGTGATTTGTTTTATACTCCTGCAAAAAAAGGGAAAGGAAAGCCAATGTATTGCAAAGAATGTCCAAGTCCTTCTGCTCCTATTATCCTTGCTGATTCATGATCAGAACCCTAAGTCATGTTCTGAAGTGACACAGCAGTATTTCTGGTAAGTTCAGAGCCTAAAACAAAAGCAGTCAAAAGTCTGAGTAAAGCTACAGGATTTCCTTTCAAATCCAGGAGTGCAGTGTTAATTTGCAAACTGTTTCCCAAATCTTCAGGCTTAGTTTTTATGTAATACACATTCTCTCTATCTCTCAGGGAAGGGGAAGAGAGTCCTCATCCCAGTACAGCTTTATAAAAGGGTACCAAAGGAATGGATAAGAAGAGGGGTTGAAGGGTGATCCTGCCATCTCTAACCTGAGCTTCACTTTAAGTGTCCTGCTCTCTTCTTCACTTGCAATATTCATTTTCAATTATTAGCTAATGCCAGGAGAAGTATCCTATCAGTGGAGCTGGAGTCAACACAGCAATTATCATTACAAGGATTGTAGGACAGATGTTAGAAAGTCATTTTCAGAGAGTGTGGCTGAAGCACCTCTTGCAGTGTTATTGAACAGAAGCCACGACTTTCAAGCAAGCCTGACAGCTTAAGAAGCCAAGGACATTTGAGATCGTTGAAGTTCCACAGTCTGAAAAACATTCAGGACAGGAATTGTCAGGGCTCTGGCTTGTTTCTCTTCAGGCAGCAGATTGGGTGGTAAATCTGGATGTGAACTGCCAGGTTTCAGACTACAGGTGAGGGCTCATGTCACTGCATGCTTCTGCATGGGAAAATGTTCCCTACGTGTAGAAAACCAGCATGCTAAGTTGCCTGGTCTGAACTTATCCCTGATATTTACTTTTCTATGAGCAGGATTTATCGATTTGTTTATTTTGTATAGTGGAGAATTCAGCATGTGATACTTCACTTTGGAGAGGCAGAATATAAATAATGTAAACAAATAAGCTAGGGCTACACCAGCAGAAGTAGTATATAGCCTTCAGTTTCCCAGACTGATGGAAAAAGGAGCACCCTTTTTTTTCTAAACTAAAACTGGAGTCACACTTCATTCCTCTCATATAACAAAAAGGTTTCCATTAAGAACCTGAAAGGATGTTGTGTCCTTTGAAGAGTCCACTTCCTTCTATTTCATTGCGAATCAATATTCTGGAAATCCTACATTCTTTCTGATTGGAAGAAAACAAGCCCCTAAGCAGCAAGTTGTGGCAGTGCAGTGACTCACTGCAGAGGCACAATGAAGAGCCTCATCGAAGGGGGATAATTCTTCTATGATTCATGCATAGATAAAACACAAAGCCTTGTTCTTCCAAGTTCCTGGGATCTGGTTAATAATGAAATATTTCTTATGGTATTCAGTTTGGGAATTGCTGAGCCAGATTCTTCAGAGGCTATTACTCAGTACCACATGCCTGGACTTCAAAAAAAAATTGCACAAACTCATATCTGGAGTTCATACTCTGTAGTGTTTGTTCACTGAGAGGCCAGCTTTTTTTCTGGCTCTGTTCCTGTATCTTCATCATAGAAATAGTTCAGCTAAAACTTTTCCTGACATGTAGATAAGGAGATGGGAAGAGTTCCCCTGTGATAACAATGTTTCAAGCTGGTAACAGAAACACAAGAGCAGAGTCTGGAAACAGTGGTGTAGCTACCACGGGAAATGGTGGGGACAGGCGCCCTGGGCGGATGTCACTGGGGTCACGCGGTGGGGGTGGAAAATCACTCCTCACACCCCTCCTCCTTCCCCCCTTGCCCCGCCCCACCAGGACCAGCAGAGGCCGCTGCCGGGAGCCCTGGCCTGGCCCCCCGCCAGCTAAGGTAAGTAAGGGCAGGTTGCAGGGCGCAGGGGGGTGGCCCAGGGGCCGTGAGGGTGGAAAAATCAGAGTCTGCCCAGGGCTCCATTTTTCCTAACTACACCCTGCCTGGAAATGCCAGCCATCTGGTTTACGAAGCAGATGCTTCCCATGAATTCTTAGAACAAGTGTATTGCTAATAGCTTAATAGCTTAATAATTGCTCTCAGTACATGTGGTAGGGTTACCAACCTCCAGGGGGTGGCTGGCAATCGCTAGCTATTACATCTGAACTCCAGAGATCAGCTCACCTGAAAAAAATGGCGACTTTGGAAAGTCAATGGCATTAACCCCCACTGAAGTGACTCCCCTCCCCAAGCCCCACCCCCAAGTGACTCCCCTCTCCTCAAGCCCCCCCCCCAAGATCTCAAGCTATTTCCCAGTCCAGAGCTGGCAATCCTAAGTAGTGGTCTCAAGTACTATGGAGAAGAAGGTGTTCAGAATGTATAAATAATGCTCATGGACATCTAGCTAATCTTCAACCAAGCAAGAGTTGACAGTATGAATAAGATGCATTTTTTAAATCCTTCAACTAGAACAGAAGAAGAGGGGTTTGGGTTTATACCCTCCTTTTCTCTCCTGGAAGGAGTCTCAAAGCAGCTTACAAACACCTTCTCTTCTCCCCACAACAGACACCTTGTACGGTAAAGCTGAGAGAGTTCTGAGAGAACTGTGGCTAGTTCAAGGTCAGTCGGCAGGCTTCATGTGCAGGACCGGGGAAACAAATCCAGTTCACCAGATAAGAGTCCCCTGCTCATGTGGAAAAGTGGGAAATCAAACCTGGTCTTCCACTGAATTAAAAGTCCACTCCTCTGAACCACTACACCACAGTTCTTAATTTTTATCCAAACTTAAGTTTTCTTAAACCTCAGCTGCTGAATCTGTTTCAGGTACCAAGGCTGAGTTCAGGAATATACTAAATAAAGGAAAACAGCTCTGAGCATGTACAGAGTGCTTTCTCCCCACTGAGCAACCACAGCCTATCCTTACTAACATAAGGTTAAGAGGCAGAGATTCTAAATGGTGTGGCTTTCTGATCAGCCAGAGCTCTTCCAGCCCTTTCCCTTTTGAAAAATTAAGCACTGGTGAATACAGAAAGAGACAAGATGCTCAGCATCCAAAGAGGAACACTCTCAGTTAAGACAAAAAGAAAGCTACTGGGACTTGAGGAGCATTTAGCTCCTTAAGCATCCGAAGACAGGTAGGAAAGGAGTCGAACAGTGTCGTCTGGTAAGCCTCCCCACCTGAACCATTTATCTATTTATTTAGGTTTCTTTGCCCTCTGTTTAAACAGCCTGCTCAAAGCACTTTACAAAGCAAACCATAGTAAAAACAAAACACCAGAAAACCAACTAACATCTAATAAAGGACCACGGACAAGCAAGAAAGAGCATGCAAACAGCACAAAACAACTAGCAGGCCAGACTCTAAAACCATCCAGACTGCCAGAGAAAACTGTGGTGAAAGCTTGTGCCCTGTGCTGTGATATGTTGGTTGGTTCTAATAAAAGGCATTAGATGGCTTGATTTTTGGATTCATCCCATCTATCCTCTGCCCTTCCTCCAACCAATTCAGGGCAGCATTCAAGGATTTTCCCATTTAATCCTCATAACAGTCCTGTGTGAGACTGTGTGAGAGATTAAACTGAGAGAGAGAGAGAGAGAGAGAGAGAGAGAGAGAGAGAGAGAGAGAGAGAATAGACTGAGATCAACCAACAAGCCTCAGGGCTGAAGGTCTAACCAGATGGATACAGCAGATCCATTGACCACTCAGTTTTCTTCTGAGTTCAATACAACCACAGAGAGGGGTGCAAACTGAATTACAGACATGGAATTAGGAGAGGGGACCATTTTCTCAATCCAACTGCCACACATACTATCTCCTCAAAGTTGCCTGGCAGAAAACAGGAAGGTAAAACACCTCTTCCCAGTCAGCCACCTTCCCTCTCCCCATGGCTGCTTTGAATTAACCATATACATACAACCATAGGAGCTCATCCTAGATCACCTCTGAGCCAAAATTTGAACCCAGGTCCACCTTCTCCAAATCTGTGACTCTGATCACTGCACCACTCCAGTTCGCCACAGTTGCACAGGAAGCACAAATTCCGCAGTGATCTCTTTTTCAGGTGAAGAGGGACAAAAATCACAGCATCTATGGATGTCCAGCCTTACACAGCTATTTAAGGTACTGGTCCTCCTCTGTCAGGAATTAAGTCAAACCAACCTTCTAAAACACATACTGGGTGGCTGGATGAGGGAGGGCTCCTGTCTCTTTCAGAAGTATGCAAAAATGTGACAGTCAGCCTGGGAGATCTTTCTTACCCCACAGTAGAGGAACAGAACGAGTTACAAATGGCCTTCTCTTCAAAACCGTCCTCTGTTGGATCTGGTCTCCACTGCTAGTGCAAAATCCCTGCTGTTGATTTGGGGAATGTGCCTTTGCTGCCTGGGATGTGTCAGTTAGCCTTAGGAAATGTTTGATCAAAGAGATCTAAAAGTTCAGTTCTATATTTAAATGAACTCTGTTGTTGATTGATCTGCTGTTATTATTAAGGACATTTTTTACCCTGAGTTTCTCACAAAGGTTCAACACCCACACTTCCCGAATCTCCTTATTTTCTGCCCTCTGGCAACATTACGTGCCTTGTCTTTTGGGCCTAAGGATTCCCGCCCACCTCTGCTGATCTGTTTGTTTGCTATAACTATGCCCACATGCAAGCCTTCAGACAGCCCTGGGTCCTGACATTCTGTTCTAGTCCCTCCCTTCCCTCAACATGGCATGCAATTCCAGTCCTAGAAGCTTCTTCTTCTTCACTGAGAGCGCCCACACCTTTATCAATCTCCAGCATCACCAAAAAGCTGAGGAGAGGACAGAGAACAGCCCCTGTGGGCCTGCTAAGGGAAGGCAGCTGAGCTGGTACAGGGTATAAGGAGAGGAGACCAGGGTCCGTTCCACTCAGCCTAAATAAGATGTCTTGGGGGTGCTTAAAAAAAGGTGTCCTGGGAAGGCACTCCACACTGCTTTCTTCCATAGACGTCCTCAGGATGCCTCAAGGCGCCATTTTTGGAGAACGCTTCAAAGTACGCCTGCAAGACGTCTCCTGCCTGGCTGTGTGGAGGCATCTTATTTTCCCCTCCTGACCATTTTTGTTCTCTGGTTAGTTTCACCCTCAGTTTGTGCTCAACATTTTGTGAGCAATTGAAGGGATTCTCCCAGCCACCATTTGCTGAAGGTCAGAGGCGTACCGGGGTTATTGGCGCCTGGAAACAAATTGTCTCCAGAAAGCCCCCCGGCTCTGCCCCCACTGCCCTCGACTTCGCCCATGTCACCATGGACATGGGCAAGGTCTAGGGTGCCCACCCACCCCCACTCCCCCTGCCAGCTGGGTTCCCAGTCAGCAGCCTGCATTCTCTTCTGACCTCCCCTCCGGGCAGGCCAGAAGAGACTGCAGTCCCGGCCTCGGAGACCTTCTTTTATAAGCACTGAGGCCGGGGGGGGGCTTGGGGAGCAGGAGGGGGTGGGACTGCAGGCTGCCGGCTGCCGGCTGGGAGCCCAGCTGGAAGGAGGGAATGAAATGAGAGGGGAGTCCAGGACGGGGTTGAGGACGCTTAGAGGCAGAAGGAAGTCCTGCTGTCTCGTTGTTTTGGTGTGTCTCGGACGGGGTCGAGGCACATGAAAACGATGAGACAGCAGGACTTCCTGGTCACATGAGGGGCCAATTTTGTGCCCCCCACATGACCAGAAGAGTGGCGCCCGGGGACAAGGGGTACCCCTTGTCCCTAAGCACATACACCACTGCTGAAGGTTAACCCAGGATGTTTGATTTATCAGATTTGTATACCACCCTCCCCTGAAGGGCTCAGGTGCAAATAACAACAGCTGCAAAAAACACAACCAATAATCATCACATTATGGCAAACTCTCATCCTGGGCACCTTTTCAGCCCAAAACGTACAAAGTTGTACTCAGCAGGTGGTCCTCCCAATTCTGGCAATATATAGTTTTCCTTTTTTAAATTTTTTGAAGGAGCTATCTTCCAAGATATGCAAACACGAATGACAGAATCTTAGCCATTTGGAGGAGTCCCAATGAAAAGCACTGGGACCACAGAGGATAGGTCCACAATGGGCGGTAAAGCTGTCTTCTGCGGTCCCAGTGCTTTTCAGTGGGAGTCCTCCGAGCAGCTAAGATTCTCTCATTCGTGTTTGCATATCTTTGAAGACAGCTCCTCCAAAAGAAAAATAGAAAACTATATATTGCCAGAATGGGCAGGGCCAGCTGAGTACAACTATGTACTTTTGGGGCTGAAAAGGTGCCCAGGATTGGAGCCTGCAGAGCAAATGACCTGGGGCAACCTTCAGCAAATGGTGGCAGGGAGAATCCCTTCAGCTGCACATAAAATGTCAGACACAAGCTGAAGGTGAAACTCACCAGACAACAAAACGGTCTGGTGGGAAACAGCTTCTTTTCCCTCTGACACCTTTGCTGTCTGGAAAGCACACCAGAAACTACCTCTTTTTAAGACATCCCAGAGGTCTTAATTTGGGTGTGCAGAGTGAAAAGAGACAGTTGACTCTTTTTTGTACTATGTGGAGTGGGCCTGGGTGAGATCGAGGGTACATATGTGTACCCTGTGTCCAGCCCCCTCTGGTAACAAGGCCCCAGCCCAGTATCAGACAAGCCTAGCATCTCTCAGGACCCTTGTACAGTTCCAAAAGTTGTTTTACCTTTGATGCATGCCAGTCTGCACCCAAGTTTGCAGCCAGGAGGGGTATCAATGCTGAGTCTTCTTTAATCACAATGTTCCCAGTTTGAAAGGGACAGTGTATATATCTCAAGGTGCTCCTCACTTTGGCTGTCTCATTTGCAGATTGAAAAGGAAGACAGGAAAAAGTGCAAAACTGTAAAGCTGCCAGCATCTCCCACTCTCTGAACCGCTATTCTGTTTGTTCCCCACCCCCTTCTGCTTTCGGCTGGGAGCACAGGGAGCTGAAAGATAAAGGAGGCTGGCCCAGCTCTCCCAATGGACAATTGCAGCCAACCTGGCCCTTTACGCACATAATCGGACCCGGAAATAGGAGCTTGGCTTCCCCACCAGGCACGCACTCCTCCTCCTCCCCAGCCCTTCTCAGTCTGGCAGTTCTGCAAGCTGTACCAGCCTTCATCGGCTCTGCCTCCTCCTCAAACTGTATCCCATTCTGACTGGGTCAGAGATCCCAACAATATACAAAGGACTCATTTCAGAGCAAATCGGCCTTCTCTGAGCTTCTGCAAGCCATCAGTCTGCAGTTCCCACCCATTTGTTTGGATGGAGCTTCTGTGGAAAGAGCACTTGGTGGATTGTGTCCATTGCTCACTCATCCTGCCCCCTCCCTTCCCCATCTAATCTAATCTATCCATTGTCTGATGGGAAACTGAGATGGCAAGAAGCTTTTATCTAACAAACGCTATTCTCAAGACAGCATGTAATAGGATATCTGCCGGAAGATATCTACTCAAATGAGAACCCTGTCCCAAAGCAGAGTTTATCTTCCAACTATTATTTTAATGCACAATTACAAGGGCGAGAGAAGGGGTCAGCATCAAGTACATCAGGTTATGCACACACAGACACACTCTGTATTTGCATAACTGCCTCTCCTAGGTTTATGAGCATGGACTTTTAAGCCAGGTGTTGACACTGTGCTGCCATAGTACTAAGCATTTAATCAGGACCAACAATATGCTGGATGAGTATTGGACGAGTGACGCAGTGGCTACCCAGGCTTACTGTCAGCAACCAAGAGTCCAGATGAAGAGACTGTAGACTTTCACATGCTGGGATTAGGGGAAAGTCAGATTAGCCATGAAGGACCAGATAAAGGGAAGTTCTGCTCTTAGGACATGAATGTTAACTCAGGAGCTCAGAAATACTTCCATGCTACACCCCTTTGTTTGCATAGGTTACACATGCCTACATCAGCCATCTGCCTAGTCTTTCCATCCTCCCAAGAAAGGAAATTTCCAAAGCAGCTTCTTTCCATTCCATTTCCCTGAACAACAATGCTAGGAGACAGCATCAGAAAAGGTCTAAACCTCTATGCCCTATTTGTTAGCCATCCAAAGCAACTGGTTGGCTGCTGTGTGAAACAATTCACGGGACTAGATGGAGCGCTGGTCTGATCCAGCAGGACTCTTCTTTCAAACATCACTGCTCTGAAAGGCTGCCAATTTTTTTCCTGGTAGGGTGTCTGTCTTTAACAGCAGCATAAATAACAGAAATTTTAGAAGGCAAAGCTTTTCCCAGCTTGGTGTTGCGGTGATGGAAAAACCTTTGCCCACTGAATTTCTGCTTCTTATATAACCTTAAAAGGTACAAGGAAAAGGTTGCTTTAAAAGGTTGCTAGGAAAAGTTGGCAGTCCCAAGTTCTCAGATTAATTAGAATGTCTTCCATTCTATATCTTAAAAGGGGCTTGGACAGATTTATGGAGAAGTCGATCTATGGCTATACCAATCTTGATCCTCCTTGATCTCAGATTGCAAATGCCTTAGCAGACCAGGTGCTCAGGAGCAGTGGCGGCAGCAGAAGGCCACTGCTTTCACGTCCTGCATGTGAGCTCCCAAAGGCATCTGGTGGGCCACTGTGAGTAGCAGAGTGCTGGACTAGATGGACTCTGGTCTGATCCAGTAGGCTCTTTCTTTTCTTATATAAGCATGCACAAATACACATATGCATACATATCATAGCACACACCACATTCTTACCATAAGGCAAGTATGCACACAAAATTGTACACGTGAGTGTCATACAAGCACCGTCAGAAGAAACTCCCCAAGTGAGCACTGCATTTGTACACAGTGCCAGCTTGAGCTAATGATAAACAATCCAAAAATCCATTAAGCAATACATGCACAATGACACTGCCATTTTCCCTTCCTCTAACCTTCTCTTTAATTCATTCCCCTGTGGCACCATTGCATAGTGTACTGTGGTACTGACCGTTCAGTTTTAATTGTTAGCCTCTCGTTGTCAGCTGCCCTGAGCCCATTTACAGGAAAGGGCAGCCTATGCATTGAAATATAAATAAATAAATTATAAGTAAATAAGCCCTGAGTATAAACATACCGGTATTCTTCAACTTCTAGGATAGCTTATTTCATAAGTCTTCCAAATTGTACAACACATTTGGTTACTCTTAGTTGTCTGAAGGGCATTCAGGAGTATGTGTCTATCTTGTAACTTCTTGAAAGGTATACTAATCACTGTGCTCCTAAGGCTCAAAATCATTCCTGGACACAGCACAAAGGCCTATTTCTTTTCGGAGACTTTTCTAACGTTCCCGGTGATGAAGAGGTCAATGCGTATCCACGTGCTTGGGGGACAGGGCAGCGGACCATGCCATCTCAAGCAAGTTATCATACATTAAAAGTAACTTTAATTGTAATAGGATCAACTGTTTTGATGCCAGTTTGAGAACTGTCTGAATGCAAGCCAGTATCCACAGGAAAATTAGTCCGCTCTCTCCCTGTAGTTGGCTTTGCATGCTCCACATCTAAGAGGGTCTTCTGTGCACTCAAGGAATCCATACCCAAGAGATTTAGATGTACAGTAGGTGCCTGGCAGAGGAAAATGGCACAATTACAGCAGATTTTCAGTCGCTATTGCAAAACCATTTTGAATAAGGTGATCCAGATGCTACACTGCCACAGGTTCATTCCAAATCTACTTTTTACAAGCACTTACAACAGAGATCCAGGAATTCTCAAAGGGCATCAAGCACAAAAAGGCATTTTCTCCTCAAAAGGTCACAGAAAAATGTCATATACCCATTTTTTTTACAAAAAAAATGTATTTGCACTCAGTGTCTCAACAAAGAACACGGTACAGATGATGCCATTGGATTTTCTGTCCTGAGTGTGGGGGATCCTTCTGTTATCCCCTCATCTTTCCATATTCAGGCTGAGCAATTAAGACAATCTTTCAGTGACCTGAAAAAGTAGAGCTAAAGCTTCCCGCACATTCTCTCTCTCTCTCTCTCTCTCTCTCTCTCTCTCTCTCCCTTTCCACCCCACTCCTCTCCCAGCCAATTTCACTAGGATGAACAGGTTTTTGAAACACTTTAAAAACCTACAAAACTTATTTGACCTGAGTCCATAATGGGTAAGGGGAAAAAATGAACATGTATATTTTCTGGTAATAACTGTATCATGTTCAGATCTTTGAAAAACAGGAATTTGTACCAGCCAGTTCCAAGCCAATTTCAACTCTGACATTAGATTTCCTAGCTGACAAGTATCACGCCTGTAGATGTTCCAGGATGTGTCATGTCAGGAAGCCTTGGAGGGCACGATAAGAGGAAGTAACCACAGATTTGTTCTTCAGGGACAGAAACAATGGCAATAAGAAACGCTGATAAGGCAGATCTAGGCTACATGAAGTCAACAAGTCTTATAGAAGGGGAAAGAAAGTTTCAAGGAATGAGTGTATAAACTGAATGTTATTCTTGGCATTCGAGGTTCTGGATGACCTGACTCTACTGCAAAGAATGGTGGCAGGTGTTATGTATGACCCAGTTTGTGTTTTCATGCACGCCTGTGTTTTAGGATCTACAGCTGGCTCAGTTCCCTCTATTCTCAACAAGGGAGTGTGTATGAGCGAGAGGCTGAACATCAAGGACATGGGTATGCCATTTTCTGAAGACCATGACTAAGAGCTGATTCACACAACCATGCGCATCCCATGAAGACTGCAACAGCAAGGGTTGACTGGCATATATGAACAAGTTCGGGCAAATTGAACACCAAGAACAATTAAATGTCCCCTCAAATCCCACACTGCTCAATTAAGTCAGTTCACATATTCAGCTCCTTGCCATCAAATAAATGGATAATGGAGCAATGAGCAGAGGCGTAGCATTGTGATGCATTGGGCGCGCACCCCAGTGGGGGTGTGGCGAGGGTGTTCTGGGGGCATGGTGGGGGCATTTCAGGGCGGGACAGGGGCATTCCAGGGCAGGACGGGGCAGAGGATGCACTGGTGCACCAGGCGCTTTCCCCCTTTGCTATGCCTCTAGTGTTGAGACAGACTGTATATGTGTTGTTAAGGAAGTTCTTGGTTCAAATTCTGTTATGAACTCACTGGGCCTTAGGCAAGCCATTAATTCAGGAAAGAAAATTCATATAGTATCCATTATCACTGGAGCAGTAAATAATTCCATGGGTGTATCACCTCCATCGCACCAAATCCATGTGGTAGGTTTTGGTTCACATAAAAGATATGTTCTGTTTACTACAGACACACCCAGCTGCATACCAAGAATTCTGTTCCGAAGGGTTTTGTGGTGGACAAAACAAAGGACCCATTCTTCACTACAGCACTAGATCAGACCCGCGAACAAATCAATGCCTTCAGGAAAACAGATGCAGGTGCAGCAGGTGGGCAGCTAGCCTGGTACTGAGAAGACGAGCAAGCCCTGAACTATTCAGAATGATTTTGGACAAGTAAGATTCCCTCAGCAGCAAGGAAAGAACAAATCACTATAAACAAGAACCAGGCATGCAAATGTTCTTTGCTGAGCAAGTCTCAGCTCTGGTCACAATCATGAAGACTGTAGTGACTTCCTAAGATGCCAAGGACATAATAGGTTCTACTGAAGAGGATACCATTAGAGGTTCATCCAGACTGGACCAGGAACAAGACTGCCTCTTGGTTATGAGAGAGATCTGAACCAATCACAGAACCAAAACCAGAAAAACAAAGTGTTATTGTTCTTCAGAAAGAATGCTCAAGCAAAAAAAAGAAAAGGCCCACATCACAACACTGAAAAATTATTGTGCTTTCTTCTCCAGATTTTTCTAATACCATGTTAGACCAGAGGCTCTTTTTAAGCAGGGGGATCAGCTGTGGTGAACCAGGACCTGGCAACAAGACAGGCCTTCTAATGAAGATCAAGGCAGTAGCCCAACCTTCAGATTCAGCCCTCAAACTGGCTGAAGAGGTACTTACATCAGGATCCTGCCGAACATTTATATCAACACAAGGTACCTGCCACATTTCTTGTGACATGAGGAGCATGTGGACAGGTTCAGCATGGCATGGGATGCCTACATTACACAGAACCCCCATTTTAAAAAGAAAATAATGACATGTGTAGTACATTCAGGGCCTGAGTACTATGTTCAGCTGGCAGGAAAAAAGTACACTTTGAGCCAAACTCTCTCAAGAAAGTTGAAACCCAGCTGATCAGTCAGACACAGCATACTATGGGCCAGACAGCACAGAAGTTGTTATCATCATTGCTTCCAACTTGCAATGTATTCCAGCAAGAACATACCACAGGTACATTGCAGTACATGGAATTGCAGCCAACTTAGGTCCAATGAAAACCCAAACACAGTCCATATCTTATGCATTCAGCATAGTAAGACATCATTCTTTGCTGCAAAAAGCAACCCCCCCCCCAAAAAAAAACCAATAGCTGGGGACTCATTAAACTTTCAAAATGGAGAATCCCCAACACATATTCTTGATGATACCATGGTGCTACTTGGAAGGTATGCAATAATTCAGAGGGGCAGAGCCAATGAATTGTTTAAAGTCAATGAAACAAGATTTATAAGAAGGTCATGATCCTAAGAGAATCCCACCAAGAAAGCACAGTACAGTATGTCCAGTCTTCTAGCAGGAACATTTACAAGGAACAGGTATTTTAAAGAAATCCAAAAGGTATCTACCGTGTTTCCCCGAAAATAAGACAGTGTCTTATATTAATTTTTGCTCCCAAAGATGCGCTATGTCTTATTTTCAGGGGATGTCTTATATTTCTGTGTTCTGTTCATCAGGCATGCTTCCAAACAAAAACTTTGCTACATCTTACTTTGGGGGGATGCCTTATATTTCGCACTTCAGCAAAACCTCTACTACGTCTTATTTTCCGGGGATGTCTTATATTCGGGGAAACAGGGTAGTACTAGAGCTAGAAAGGGGAGAGTGGATCTAAATAGATACCCAAGTGGATAACTCTTAGCCAAGCTTAGGAAAAGTCACAGAAAAAATAGCCATAGGTCATAGGACAAAAAAAAGTAATAGGAAATCCATTTGCTCCAGAAGGGAAGGATTTTCTATGACTGAGGCATTATAAGGTTTTGCCTTAGCATGATTGGCACATTATATTACACTTTTTAAGAGGAAATGACTTTGTGTGGAAAAGGTGGATGCCAATCTAAGCAACTCTTCAACAGTTGGGTTTCGTCATTAAAAAAAACTTTATAACTGTTATTTGTAGTCTGGAAGCTTGACACTACATGATCATATTAATTTTGACAACTGAAAAGGACCATTTGGCCAAAACACATCTGTTTGTTAGGATCAAAAAAGTGACCTATTGTACTGTATTCTAAGTATGATGTTGAATGCATGAGGTAGGCTATTGTGAGCCTTTTATATGTATAGATGATTTTAATGTGTAATAAATACTTGTGGTTTTGACAGTTAGATGTTGTACATTTAGTGGCCTTTTAAACATTTTCTTGATCTTCTAGGTACTTAATTATGATTTTTCAGAGTCAGTAACCCCTTAGTCATTTTTCTACATGAGCACTGAAGGAAAGCAGAATTATACCTGCCAGCTCCAACCCCTGACTGCCGTGCATTCAACTGAACGTCTGGAGCAGGCCGGGGCCCATAGTCATGCAGGCAGGTGGGATCTTCCACCTGATCAGATTGCTGAGTCAAAAAGCAGAGTTACAATCACATGGAGTTGCATATCAGTGTACAACTTATGTGTGTAGGTGTCACTGCAGATGTTCATGCAGACGTTGGGCAGAGCTGCCATGTACAATCTTAACCCCTCAAGTCAACATGCAGACAAAGTCTGAAGATGGATAGTATCTAACTTTACTGTCTAGCAAAACACTGCTATACATGTGTATGTGATTTAGAGTGATATTATACGATTTCACATTACATTGCGAACATGTGTTTTCAGTCTGTATTCCCAGGCATGTTATATTTGCCATCTAATTCTGTTTGGATTTCACGATCCTCAAGTTGGAACATCATCTTGATACAGCTAGGGTTCACAAGTGAACAATGTAAATAAATCCCCAAAGTGTTTCAAAGGTGGCATAAATTTGAGGATGGATCCATATCAGGTAATTGCTACAAGTCCATAGAAAATTTGATGCTTTTAACCCAAAGGGCATAATTTGCTTTTAAAAAATCTACAGCTTAACCATAATCTCTAGGTTGCAGCCTCCCATCTGCAACATGAAGGAAGCAATACTGACCTACCTTACAGGGCTTTTATAAAAATTAATGATTTGGACCCTCTAACATCTCTTGCTTTGATAACCTTATGGGATCACCCTGAGTCAGCTGTGACTTGATGGCACGTTCCATCCTAAAAGTACAATAATAAAACAAAATAAAAATAATACTTTGGTTGGGATACGTTTTCTAATTGTCCAGTCCTACTGTCTAGAGCAATTCTGTCCCGCTAGATCAGTTTAGGTCCCAGGTAAGGGGTGACTGAAAAGGTTTTTAATGTGGGCCAAGATGTCTCATCAGGTGTCACGTTAAATCAGGCAGGGTGGGTGGGTAGGGGTCCACGTGGAGATAGCCCAACCTTTCCTCTCTTTGCCCCCACTGCTCTCTTCCCACCCTCCATTCCTGTAAATACAGCCTGAGCTGGTCTGCAGCTGCAGTGCACAGTCTGCTCCTCCTCCCAGCATCTGTGTTATGCTCGTGTGGACAATCACATACATTTCACAGGGATGGAGCTGCACAGGAAGACTCCTGCTTCTATACACAAACACTGATATGGATATGAATATACAGATATCTGATAAAATCCTGAAGTTGTCACAGAAGCCCTATAGAGAAGGGAAACAAAGCACAGCCTGCCTATTAAAACCTGATGGGGAATTTTTTTTACTAAAGCTGAGGGGAAAAAAAGGGGGGGGGTTAGGACACCTAATTTCTATGTTTGTTTATTCTTATGTCACCCCCACTATCCCTGACACTGTTCCCACTTTTCCTCTCTGTTTACTGCCCACAGAATGGTGCAGGCTTGGCACAAATGCACCACCAATGCCCTCCTGGCATGGCCAGTGCGGGCAGCAGATGGGTCCTTGCTGCAGTGCCGGTGTGTTTGTAGGCTCTCAGTGCTGCTTGAGGTGTGTGTGTGTGTTGTGAATACAGTGGCGAGGAAGACACCAAGTGTGCTTGTAATCAAGGCTTTGTGTTGCATTCAGTGTATCCCCCCTTCCCCCCCCCCCCACACACAGTGAATTGCTTGGATTATGGCATCCCTGAAAGGGAAGCATCTTTAGTGTGCTCAGGTGGCAAATGTCCCCTGCGGCTACAGGTAAGTTCTCTCCTTTGATTGCTTCTGGAGACATCCCCCCCTCCACACTATATAAGCTGCAGCAAGGCTCTCCGGGTCCTTTGGCGGTCAGATCCCTAGCATCCCTTTCCAACACACACACACACACACACACACACACACACACACACACACACACACACACACACTTATGACAAAGTCTCAAATGTAAGTCACAAGGCAAAAGATGAAAAGCACTTTAGGTTTCCTCAATGGATTGGTGCTCAGGTCTCAGAACCGCTCAGCTGGCAGGATGCTGGGAAGGGGCCGAGGGCAACCCCCCCCCCTTCCCTGGCCATGACAAGCCGTCAGATATCTGTCCCTCCTGATCATTTCTGTCCATCCATCCCTCTCTTTCCCTAATTAAGCACAAAGAGGGCTGGAGAGCCAGGAGGGGAGGCAGCCAGGGTCGCGCTCACTGCAAAGGCTACCGAAGGAAGCAGGAGAAGGGCCTGGGGCAGAGAGACATTCTAGAGGCAACTGGGGGGGGGGGCAGCATGGCAGTAGGATGGGGAGGGGTGCTAGAGGCAATTGGGGAGGCGGGTCCGGGAAGAGACAGCAGATGCTGGGGGCCAGAGAGAGGTAATGAACACCCCCCACCACCACACACACACACACTTACCCATCGCCCGTTGTCTTTCAGCAGTGGCGGCGGCGGCGGCAGCGACGGTGGGGGCTCCTGTGCCTCCTGGGCCCCCGGTGGCGAGATGCGGGGTCCGCAGCAGTCTCTGGCCCCATCCCTGATCCCGGCAGCCGCGGCCGCCCCCCGGCATGGCTCAGCCTGGGCGAAAGTCCCGCACCCCGCGTGCCCCCGGCCGGCGAGAGGTGCCCACCCGGGGGGCAGGAGGCGGAGGATGGCGAAGGCGCAGCAGGCAGCCCGCTGGGAAGCAGCCTCCCGTGCACCAGCCCCAGAAGGGGCTCCAGGGCCCGCCCGCCCCCCCCTCCCCGCAGCAGCAGCAGCCCAGGGAGGGAGCCAGATGCTGGCGGGGTGGCACAGTCAGGTGGGGAGGGCTTCTCCGCTCTGTCCCGGCGGGGGACGGGTTGCAGGTCCCCGCGCTGCCCGGGCGCTGCCCGCTGCTACCCTTGCGAGCCCTTTGTGCGCGCCGGTCCGGGTCCTCCTCCTCCTCCTCGCCGCGTCCACCACTCTGCCCTCCGGTCCCCAACCCGAGCTCTGCCAACCCGGATCACAACACGCTCCCCCCGCCCCCTCCTCCTCATCCAGTTTAAAAATATCCCTGCCACCCCCATACGCCAAAGGAGCGGATTGGGGGGGGGGGCGGGGGGAGGCGATTCAGGAACAGCTCATAGGGAGATTGGCGAGGCTGGTGCGCGGGTGGGGAGGGGGCCAGATTAAGTCATCTGAGCATCATCGCGATGACCATCGCCGCCTTTCCGTATAGGTGGGATTCGAGGTTTGTGCAAAAGGGGGGGGGGGAGGGAGGGAGAAACGCAGCCCGCCCCCAACCAGCCGAAAATATACCGGCGGCTTTTTGGGATGAGATTCCAGCAAGCTCTGGGCGGCAGGTTTGCGGGAGCGAAAGCAGGGATCCCGCCTCCCCTGCGCCCCCCTCGCTCCCCTTTTCTGCCTCTGCAATGGGAAGGAATACAAAGGAACGCCTTGTGCTGGGGAAGGGGAAGGGGAGGGGGCGACGGGAGGGAGGGAGGAGGAGACTGGGGGGGTGGGCTTTAGGAGGGCCGGAGCCGGGCGAGCCCTTGCACCAGCCGAGGGACTGCACCAAGCGCGGCCCGCGGGGGAGAAGCCCCCGTCCAAGGCACCTGGAAAGGGTGTCGGCGGGAGAGCAGCCAACCGGCTGCAGGGCTTGCTGCGAAGGCCTGGATCTGGAGTCTCCGCGCCCCACCTCAAGTGGCTAATCTGTAAAATGGGCCGAATGGAGACCGTGTCGCCTCCAGGGCAAAGGTGAATAAGCCAGAGCGTAAAGACTGCAGCAGAACCCTTTCCTAGACCTGCCGAGAGGTCCCGCCGGCCCTCGCTCCGCTCCCTGCCCCAATATATCACCCAGTCGCATGAAAATAAATAATATGCCTTACCTAGATCCTTGGACACCCTTCCCCCTCCAGAGTGGACTGGACCCCTGGAATGTTGCCCCCTTTTCTGGAAGCTTTGTTGCTTTCTCCTGTTCAGATTCTGGGCATACAGGCATTTTGTGAAGGCATGTTGTGGGGACAATCATCCCCCCCCCCCTTTTGCACATGAAATGTTGGGCTGTTATTTACATTTGCGGCCAAGAATCTGGATGTTTTTGGGTACAATAAAACTTTGGCTGGGGGTAGGTTGTATTCTCCCCTGCACTCAAAATGGCTCTTAATTTGCTACCAAGAAAACCCTATTTTCTGCTCAATAACTGGGCAAACACAATAGTGAAAGCCGCAGGTGGCAGAACTGTGCAGTCACCAACCTAAAAACAATGCTTGCAACGTCAGTATTGATAAGTGATGCAACTCCATCCTCATGGATCATGCCATAAAAGCTTTCAACTTGTACTTATTCAGTGATTATTTTTTTAGTTTAAAAGCCTGTCCCTTAATGACATTTGACAGAGGTGTTCACACAGCTCCTTTTTTGTCGGTTTTTAAAGACAGTACTAAGCACTCCTCCATTTCCACAGTAATTTTTTCAGGTTTTTGTTTAGATTTGTTGACATTGTTAGGGTTACTCAGAAGAGTTGGTTTTTATACCCTACTTTTCTCAACCTTTAAGGAGACTCAAAGCAACTTACAATAACCTTTCTTTCCCTACAACAGACCCCTCATGAGGTAGATGGGACAGAGAGCATTCTGAGAGAACTGTGACTAGCCCAAGGTCACCCGTGTGGAGGAGTGGGGAATTGAGCTCCAAATTAGAGTCTTCTGCTCTTAACCACTACACCACACTAGATCTCACCTTTCCGATGCCGGAACACTGTAGATATCCCTGCGTAGCCTCTTTCAATTACCTGGCGATAGATATTGTGCTTCTGTAAAATCTACTTCCTTAGTAGAAGCCCCACTAAGCCTTTCAACAGCCTTTTATATGTAACTGGGAGATCGGCCAAGGAACAGGAAGAGAGAGGAGAAGTTGTTCTTAAGGATGACAATGAATTGGGCAATTGAACTCATGTGCTGTGTGCCGCACATGAGCAGCCATTGCAGGGCTGAATGCAGAGCAACCTTCATTCTTTGCTCACCTGCATCAACCATCATTCTGAACTCAGAATCAGTGCTGCTGCTGCTGCATCTCTTGGGGGTAGTGGCTCTTATAGGGCCATGAGGTCCTCAGAAGAACAGGATTTTTTTAAAAAAAGTATTAAATGCATAGGAGTGGTCATATGCATCCCATTGCCTTAATAGGCATATGTGCGGATGTAACCTCTATCTGTGGGTTCTGTGTGGCAGAACTTGGAATGAGTTTGCAACAACAAATTTTAAAAACAAAATGGTTTACTTTCTTAACATATAACATCAACATTTAACATCACACTTCAAGGTCCTGTCCAGGTTGCATTTTCAAGTCCTTCTAGTTACAGTCTACTGATACTGCCAAGTCCAATTCTTCTTTGCAAGTGGGTTGGCTCCTGAAGACTCCAAGGGCTTGATGAACAGGATTCAACATGATGAAGGTTTCCAGGAGAACTCTCACCCATTACAAACATAAAAAAACTCCCCTGAAACAATAAACTCCAACATTTACAACATAGCAAAAATAAACAACTACCTTCCCAGTAGTTCCCAACAACACTGCAGTTACCTTAACAAGGTGTTAAGGGCTTATACCAATCAAGGTCCAAGTCTGGTAGCCTTGTCTCCTCCAAACTACATGAGCTCTGCAGCCTCTTGCTGCGTTGAATCTCCACCCCTTACTGGGTCAACCCATTCTGAGCATGGGGGTTACATGCACATTTACACACATTCCACAAGTCACAGAAATCTTGGGAGTATATTTGTATGTGCACATGTTGCTTAATGTTCCTAATAGCATGTGGCAGCATCGGAAAGGGCAGGCTGTGTGTTGGAGGCCCCTTTGAGTTCTGATTACTTGGTTTGTTCTAATCCAGTTGCAACGGACCCTCACACCTTCCTAAAATCACCAAGACAGGGGAACCACTCACTGACCAAGCTTGTCAGATTTTCCTGCCTTTTCACCTCAGAGATTGAGCAGCTGCAGGTTTTGGTAGTGTAAGATGATAAGAAGCACTTTTCCTCAGTCCTGTTATATTCCCAAAAGGTGAAGAAAGTCCGTTATTTTAAAACCTTTCTTGGCAAACCCTTATAAGGCACAAATAATCATAATTATTGAGGTAGAGATAACTTAAACAGAATAAAATATTTGTTTAACAGAGAAGAGATAGGAATGGGAGATGAATAACTTGGATGAAGGAATGGAGGCAGCAGAAATATATATATATTTACAACAGAGATCTTTTGAAGGTAAGTAGTATTTGTTCTCAGGCACAGACTTAAATAAGTTTGCTCCATTTCTGTAAGCTTAGATGGTAATAAGTTGTTTCCTAAGATGGCACAGTTACTTTATACTTTAGATGGTACTCTGGCTAGTGGATACTCACACCGAGTTCTATCGGGCTTTGTACATTCACTTTAGTATCCTCACTTCAGTACCCTTGCAGATAGAAAACATCAAAACAAATATAAAGTGCTCTCTTGAAGAAAACAAAAGCAAAGCCCCATATAGCAGATTGGTTGTTGGGATTCTTCTTGCCCTTCCTGGAAGGTCTATCCCTCCTTCAGCCTGAGCTCTTCAATAATAACCCTACCAGCAGTTTTCCTAGTCTGCATATATTTGCTTTACACCACAGCACACAAGGCTGTCACAAATAGGGCAAGACAGAATCACACACTGCCACTACTTTTCTCATAATTATTATGTATTGTCACAGCAAAGGCAGATTGCTGTTCATTTCAGGAACTCTAAAATCCAAAAGCCTTTCAGATTGTTCTCCACAGGAATATATCCTCCTCCCTCTCATTGTCATCAGATCTTTTACCCAATCAGAGTGCAGGGCTGCCTGCGCCAAACGGATGGCTTCCCTGTTCCTAGGCCTCTATGCCTCCCTCTGAATGTAAACAATAATGGCTCCTGACAGTTCTGCACTTTAAAATTAACTTTTCCTCTGCAGTCCATCACACCAACCACTGCAACTCATCTTCATGTTATGGAAAGGGAGAAAAGCCTTGCTACAATAAGATGCCATTGGTTGCATTTTAGAAAACACAGCAAAAGTCACACAGTGCATCAGCACAGGAAGAGTGAGTGCAGTCTACCACACAGTTGTAAAGTACTAAAAATGCTGCTGAAGGGAGACAAAGAGAGCTTTGCTGGCAGTTCCCATTAAGAAAAAAAGTTACACAAATCATCCACTTCTTGGGTGGTCCTATGGCAGGAGAGAACTCAGCCTTTCAACAAAGAAAACAAAACATAAAATATATTTGAAAAATATAAAATAGCCTGGGCCCATGGTGGAGACCAATTCTATCCAAAGCATTAGTGACGTCACTGACACCATTCAGCAAGTGTTTGTGACACTCGGGCACTGCATTCAAGGAAGGACAACTAGATAATTACTTCCCCAGGAACAAAATATACTATTTTGCTGATAACGCAATCACCCAAAGCAGAGGATGATATTCTCGTGGTTTTCATTCATATATATTTCTTTACAGAGACTTTTCATCCATTGTCTTCTGCTGTGAGTCTAGATAGTTCCTGATGAGAAACAGCTGCCTCCTACAAGGTACCTCCATACTTTGTCTAACCTGAAATGCAACTGAAATGTTTGGATGAGTTCACAGGGGTTCATAACGGCACTCTGTCCCTACAGGGTGTGCCTCCAGCTACCTTTCTTCTTCAATTCCTGTTTTAACTCTCTTGCACACCTGTTGGGCGCTGGAAGCTATGTGCTTGGAAAGAAAGACTAACTTTTCCTTTCTAGCTGAGTGAGTAAAGATCTCCCTGAATGATTAATAACTTCTTTTGAATTTCAATAATGCAAGAACTCCTGCCCTGTGTTCAGCAGCCTTTAACAACGAAGCTAGAATACTGCAAATAGCTAGGGTGCAGTTTTTATGTTTATTTTTCTGATGTGCCTGATTTTACATGCCTGACTTTAAATGTGCTTTACACAGCTTTTAGGGTTTCCAACCTCCAGGTGGGGCCAGGAGATTTCCTGGAATTACAACTGATCTCCAGTTGACAGTGATCACTTCCCCTAGAGAATCGATTCCGGTATACCCTACTGAGGTCACTTCCCTCCTCAAGCTCCACCCTCACCAGGCTGGCTCCACTTCCAAATACCAGGAATTTCCCAGCCCAGAGTAGGCAACCCTGTCTGTTATCTCCAGATGAATACACTTTTGTTTTGCCGAAGGCTTTCACTGCCAGAATCACTGGAGTGTTGTGGAGGTTCCAGGCTGTATGGCTGTATTCCAGTAGCATTTTCTCCTGACGTTTCGCCTGCATTTGTGGCTGGCATCTTCAGAGATCCTCTGAATATGCCAGCCACAGATGCAGGCAAAACGTCAGGAGAGAATGCTGCTAGAACACGGCCATACAGCCCAGAAACCCCACAACACTCCACTTTAGTTTTGTCTCAGATTATTAAAAAAAACTCTAGTCTGTGCTCTACCTTGGGTCTCAGTGCTGCCTAGGTTTATTGTGGGGGATAGAAGTGCACACTTTACAATACAAAAGCATCATAAACACTGTGGATTTCTGAATGTGTTACCCAAATAATCTGCATCTTTACCTATCTATGATAACGCTTATGTTCACAGTCTTTCTATATTCAGTTCAAAAAAATACAAGTCAGTTTACAATACAAACCAGCATAATCTTTTAAAAATAACAATTATCTAAACATTTAAAGCAGTTCTAAATAATCATCTAAAAGCATCTCAACTGCAGGAGCATAAATATTAATGCCAGCATAGCTACGCTGTAATATCAAAGCAGAATAAACAAGTTCTCATGTGCTCCTGGAATCATCTGCATTGGAACTTGTCTGCAGAGCAAGTGAATTCCACAGTGAGGGGGAAACTACTGAAAAGCTCCTTCTTGTGGCCGGTGTTGGGCTTGTCTTTATCTGGAAAGGCATTCTGAGCAGGGCTGAATGGGCAGATCTTCAGGAGAAGGAAGACTCGTTTGTTTATTTTGAACATTTTTAGACCACCTCCACAAGGAACCTGCCCAAGGCAGTTTATGAATGAAACATTAGAATTTGTTAAGCAAAATTCAGAACTTAATAGCCCAGCTCAAGCACAAAACTGATAACTGAGCAGCGTGAAATAACCATTTGTAGACTATTGTCACCTTATAAAATGGTGTTAAAAGATCACTCTCTTAATTAAAAGCCTGGGTGAGTAGAAATGTTTTGATCTGGTGCTTAAAAGAGACCAACGCAGACATCAGGCAAGCTCCAAGGGCAGTGGCATCCCATCTGTGAGGTAACAGTAGTCCGCCTGTGCAAACACGAAGTCATTTCTGACCCATGGGATGATGTCGCATCACAACATTTACTAGGCAGACTATGCTAAGGGGGTGGTTTGCCATTGCCTTCCCCAGTTGTCTACACCTCCAGGTTGTCTACCAACTTTGGAAGGATGGAAGCTGAGTCAACCTTGAGCTAGCTACCTGAAACCAACTTCTATTGGTATCAGCTCAGGTCTTGAGCAGAGC
Source organism: Sphaerodactylus townsendi (assembly GCF_021028975.2). NCBI lineage: Eukaryota > Metazoa > Chordata > Lepidosauria > Squamata > Sphaerodactylidae > Sphaerodactylus > Sphaerodactylus townsendi. The sequence goes on along the minus strand of NC_059430.1, from coordinate 39,604,257 downwards.
TTTGACTGCAGTATTGCTGTGCCATGGGGCTTTAGTAAGTTACCTACTGCTGCTGAAAAGGCCCTGTCTTTGTTTGTCACCTGACTCTTAAAGCAGGGGCATGAAGATCTGTGAGACAGGACCTAACTGGTGGACAGGGAAATATGGGAGGAGACAGTCTTAGTAACTTGGCCCACGCAATGTAGGGCCTTAAGAGCAAGTGCCAGCACTTTGAATTGGGGGACAAATGAGAAGCCAGTGCAAATCTTCCAGCACTAGAGTGATATGATCCTACCCCAGACTGCAGCCTGGCTGTCACATTTGGACCGTTTAGAGCCCAGCAGTAATCTAATCTGGATGTAATCAGAGCATGAAGCACAGCACAATGTCCAGATCACACTGTTCACAGAAGGGCTCTAGCTGGTATATCAGCTGAAGCTGATGAAAACTGGTGAAAGGTAGCACAGAGCAGACTGAAGCCTCTAACCGTAGGCCAGGATTCAACAGCACCCCCAAGGCATGGGGGATGCCACCCCCTCCACAACAGCTGACTCCTCAGTCTTGGGGCTAGTTCTCCATTGAGCACCAGCACCTCAGTCTTGTCCAGATTGAGCTTTCTGTGCCCATTGATCCCTGTAGCCAAACCTATAATTGCTCTTCTCCAAGCAATTCCTTTTCTGGACTCTTGTACAGATCCACCTGACTTAAATAGCCATGGATACAGCTGGGTTTCAGCCACATATTGGTGGTGCCTCTCTTCAGATCCTCTGATGATCTTTCCTGGCAATTTCATGGAGATGTTAAACAGCATGAGGTACATGAGGGAAGGGAACCCTGCAGGACCCCACAAGCAAAAATGCCACAGGGTTCAACAGCAGTCACCCAACATCACTTTCTAGAATTGGCTATTTTGGTAAATAGCAGAACCATTGAAGCATGATACACCCTACTCTCAGTCAACCTTTTCAGAAGTATACTGTGGTTGATGGCAGAGCCAGTTCCAGGTTTTAGAGGGCCAGGAGCAAAGAGTACTCAAGGGGGCCCCATGCCTAACATCATCCCCCTTCTCATAGTCATTCCTGCCAACCCACCAACATAAGTCACTACCACTGCCATCACTGCAGCTGACGAAGGATGTTCATGTGTTGCCATCTGTGTTTGGTTCCATCTACATTGAGTTTTCCTCAGTTTGCACTCCAACCGTTTGGCCGACCACTTCATTGCTTCAAGCTCCTCAGAAAACCAAGATGCATTCTGGGCTCTGCAGAGGGGATGAGGGCGCTCTGCAGCAATCATTTACACAGCTGACTAGTTGGTTGCAATCTAGTTCCCACCCCTCTTCGCATCATGCTGTGGTGAAGGATCATACCCAAGGCAGGTGTGGGGAAAATGTGGGTGTGAAAATAGGGTTGTGTGCACAGTTTCCTATACACATCTGACTTTTCCTCTCTGTCCATTATCCCCTGCCCTCATCAGCAGGCTTAAAAAAAAAAGATGTATCGCTATAGCATTCTAACACAATAGCAACATACTTACTTCAGATTTGAAAAAAAAAAACTGGAGAGGAAGGGAAATGGCTGGCTCAAGGAGAAACTTTGGGGGAAGCTCTATTCGAAAGCACCGCTGCGGGCAGAACAGAACAGGGAATTGTCCCTGTGCAGAAGCAACCATGGTGTGACTTTGCTGTGGGGGTGGTAGTGGTAACAAGGCCTGTAAGGTTGTGGGCAAACCCCTTCTGTTGGTATCCCATCCTTCCCAGGCTGAGGACCAAACTAGGCACAACACCATCCGTATGATTTAAAAGTAACTTTAAATGCTGTGGGTTTGGCCACACCCTGGTTGGTTGTGTTCTTGTCTCCACCATACATTGCCTTATTAAGTGCCAAAATGTCTGCATGTACACTCCACAGCTGTTTCTGCACTCAAAAAGGCATAGAAGGGAAAAAGAGGAAAGTGCTGCAGGATTGGGCCCATGAAGCATTTTTAAACAACTTAAAAATTGTGTTGGCATCCTTGTGGCAGCCACAAGGACACCATCCCACCTACTTTGCCTGTGAGAAACTATAGCATGGATTACAGCAGAAACTATAGCAGTAGTGCTTGGGGGTAGATAGTATAACCCTTTTCAAATTTGACAGCTACTTCCGGTCCCGCCCCCCTGAATTAAAAGGGGGAGGGAAATTAAAGGCTGTGTATTAAAGTTGGAGGAGAATTAAAGGGTGGAGAAAAAAAAATGCTTGAAATGTGAGTTTGATTTTATTAGGGTTGTGTGTGGAAATTGGTTTGTGTTTTAACGAGTGGCAGTAGTCTTGGGGCAGGGATCAGAGAGCAAAATGCCAGTTTCCCCTGAAGCTGGTACAGTGAATGTAATGATTGAGAAGGGGACTTCTCCATTTTTTACATCAGCTTCTTTGGAGAAACAAGCAGTGTGAAATAAGCAAACCCCTGTCCTTTAAAATCCTGCAGCACTCTGTGTTTCACACTTTCCCATTTTACACACTCTGTGGAGAACACAGAGAAGCAAATCCCCCTCACCCCTTTTTTCTTTCTCATTCTCTGGAAAGCCTGTTTCACTCAGGGGCACCTTCCACAAAGTGCCAAAGCTGTAAAATTCCTCAACAAACACGGTTTTTTACACGCCCTTTTGGAGAAATACACTGTGTGCATAAGCAAGCCCTGTCCTTTAAAATCCCGTAGCATTCTGTGTTTTAAACCTCTCCCAAAAGGTTTTAGGGAAGCAGAGAGCCAGCCAGAGTTCCCAAAACTCTACAAAGCTGTCCCTCTCCACACACCCTTCCCAGTGTTTTAAAATCCCACAGCACCCAAAGTGTTTTACACACTTCTGTGGAGAACACAGAAAAGCAAACCCTCCCTCACACCCCTCTCTCTCTCTTTCTCACACCTCTCCCACCCCAGTGTTTTTTTAAATTCAAACAATCCTCTATGACTTTTTACAGTCTATGGTCTTTGCAGCCTGTTATACATATTCCTTCATTCCCCTAGAACTGTGTGCCTTTTTTTGCTAATGTGTGTGCCTTCCCCAAAATCTTCGGCCTGGCAGAAACTTTTTTTTTTTTTAATGCATTTCCAAAATACACAGAAGGTATACACAACGTGACCCCTGCACCAGAGATCCACACAATAGCATCCTTTGAAATTGGGGGAAACAATTAGTCAGCATATCCTGCCTGGAATCTAAAAATAGCCTTCACATTCCCCCCCCCCGAATCTCATCCGACTTTGAAAAGTTATCCTGCAGGAAGCTAAATTAACTTCACACACTTTATATAAATGATATATATAAAGTCGGGCGTGGAACCATTGGGGATAGGGGATACAAGTTCTGAGGTGTTTCCTACAAGATGCCAAGCTAAAAAATAGTTCACCCATCCCCCAAGCCTTTTCCTACATCCTTTCCAGCCCCTGAGTGCAAAGTAGAATCTCTCTCATTCCAAAACGTGAGAGAGGCTTTACAGACAGCCCAGAGCCTCCAAATCCCCCCCCTTTGAAAAACCATGTGTGCTTCCGCTATGAGCCTGCAGCTGAAATGTTGAAAACGTGGCTTTAGCGAGATATGCTTTTGCAAACAGTGCAGACCGTTTGTGCGCTGCAACAGTGGCCTGTATGGGTTTCAAGCAGATATCTGCACAGTAGAAACGCGACACACACCAACCCTGGGCAGAGTAGTACCTGTCCCAATAAAACCATGCAAACCAGGCCATTCCCTCACCAAGTCGCTATCATAAACACAAAACATCTCTTGTCTCTGACGGCTTGATGCATTTTCCCATATGTTACAGGACTTTTTTAAAAAAAAAAATAAGAAAGCCCACCATTGTTCTTGAATAAATATTGACTTTTTATCTGAACAACACTATGGGCTACAAAGTGCAGGGCCATTATCATCCGCAGGTAGGTTTAAACAGTGCAAGAAAATCGTGCAGGCATACCTTGAAAGATCCGTGGATAAATCCAGTGTGTTGATAGCAGTTAAGCAAATCACAGACATTTGCACTGTGTGAGGGAATCCGGTTTTTATTTAAATTAATGATTTCATAGTGTGAATTCTTTTACAGTTTTATATACCCCCCCCTTCTAGGTTTCTTTTCATGCAGAGCCGGGCTATGGGCATTAGCCCACCAAATCCAAAAGCAGATTGAACGCACTCTCGAAGCTTGCTAGACATTCTAAAGTTAAGAAGTTACACTTAAGTGTTGTGAAGGAATGTTCCCACCAATCGGTCTGCTTTCCCCACCCCTTTCCTTGTAAGCACCCAGGATGGTGGTGTGGAGGCGGATCAGTAGCAGCTTACTGGAAATCCCTAGGGAGTTTTGTTGTACATTTTTACCACGAAGCATGCTTAGGTGACCAAAGCCAGTCACCAATTCTTCAAGGGCAACCACACTGGCGCTTCTGTTGTGGGGAGATTGAAAGCAGTTTTGAGGGTCTTTAAAGCTGGGGTCTGGAATGAAAGCAGTTTGGTCTGGAAATCATGGGCAGAACCCCAGCACTAGGAAAAGCAACACAGCCCTAGTTTCCTCAGGGGGGAAAAGACACGCACACAGGGGACACAACTGTGGAATCAGGCATTCAGTCGGGTGGCAGGACGCATTACATAGCTACCTGCAGTGGCAGGCACAGGGTCAGAAATAGAGTTTTGAGCCGCTGTAAACCAGACCAGAGTGTCAATTTTGATTCCGGTGGCTGGCTGCCATATGTCAAACAGAGCACTCTGGAGACTCACTTTGGAGGCTGGGGCTTACATAGCATTTATAATTCCGTTGCCACCCCCCCCCCCCCCCAAAAAAAAAACACACTTTCCTCAGGCATCACCCCAGACTCTCCCTCCATGAATTTCCCAGTCAAGATCTCTATGCAAATCCCCAAACTCTTTGGCAGATCTAGATGTTTGTGAAGCAGAAGCAAGCAAATGTCCCCTAAAGGAAACCTTTGTTATTTATCGGTCCCTATGTGTTTTTGCTTGTTCGCTTGTTTCCAACGGGTGTATCTCACTAAACCTTGCAAATACCAATTCTTAGATTTAGATTTTTTAGTTTTAAGCTAGCCAGCTATTTTAGTTTCTTTTTATTCAGGAATGCTGTAAAAAACTTTTAAGAATGACAGCAAACCCATTCTTAAGAATGGCATATTTGTAATTGCACATTTTTAAACTTAATCACAGATTCAAGGCTACAAAATGTTTTCTGGACTGTTTTAGGTAAGTGCCATTCAAATGGATTTTCTAAGCAAATTTCTTTAAATTATATTCCCATAGTAGTATACATAAAAAGTAACGTGGGAACTGGGGTGTGTCTTTGTTAACATACTCACTCGGCAAAACAAAAGTTTTGCAAAACCAGCTTTTTTAAAAAAAGCACCTTTTAAAACTTTTAGATTACCCTCCAAAATCCTGTAAACCTGATGGTGGAATGCCCTCCTCTAGAAATATATCTAAAGTTGCTGTGTAGCAAGTGAGGTTGTTCAGTAGTTTTCTAAAAAAAATCTGTAGGAGTTTTCAACATCTGCAGAAAGCCTGGCTGTTTTCTGGAATGATTTTAAAGCATGCCTTCAGGACAGCTTCAGCAAAATACAAACAGAGGTGGTCTTCATTCTTTTGTAAACCCTGCTTGTCCTAAAAGCAGGGAAGTTAGGAGAAGCTGTATCAGGACAAAGCATCTGTCTTGCATATCAATGAGCAAACACAAAGAGAGATATTTTCCTGCCAAAGAATAGTCGGAGAACGTGGCTTATATCTACACTCCTGAGTTTAACTTTGTCAGGAGGTCTTTTAAAAAAATACAGAGGGATAATCAATAGACCTTACAATCAAGCACTCCCAGCCACCGGCCGCTCTTTCCAGCAACCATCAAAGCTGCCCCTGTCATTCAAGAGCAGTTCTCTAAAGCTCACAACTATTGGAAACTGAGGGTTTGGTTCCTAGTTTTTTCCACAGGGACTCTGAACTTTGCCATTTTGTACTCTAAGGGTCAATGGGATTATTGGAGCATCCCGAGGTGTTTTTTTTTTTTTATTGTGCCATCCCTAGGCTTGATAAAATGTGTTATTTTCATGCTAGTGACATTTCTCCCACAGGGCCCCTCTAATCACTGTAGTTCTGTCTTTTAGAGATTGCATTTGATCTTTCTTCATTACTGATCTCCTCAGCGAGTTATCATTCATAGGCTTAAGCAATCCCCACTCCGGGAAGCTTTGTAACTCTACCCACTCAGGATAGGCAAAGCCTGCCCATGCAAAATAAATTCAGGGCCAGAAATACTCTGTTTTAATCATTTCCTATGACAAGAGAAGTTGTTGGCCACTGTATTATACTTCAATCTCTTTTACACTTGTTCTCACAAGAAAGTTGATTCCTTCCTACCATGCATAATAAGTATTCCGGGCTGAACGCTATAATACTGTTTCCTACTGTCTGACCATGGTCAGTTTCTCTTCTGGACTGAATGTCCCTCCCTTGGATAGGGGAATCTCCGGATTAACCGATGTGGAATAATGGGGAAATGTAGAACTGTGTTGGCTTAAACATCTGCCTCCCCCCCCCACCCACAGTGGAAAATATACAACGTATTTAAACATCTTTGTAACTGTATACAGAAGTAATTGCACCATTTCTTGAGTCTGTATCTATTTGCTGAAAACCACCTTCAAGTTGCTCGCCACTTATACTACTACTACTACTAACATCTTAGCCACTCAATGGTTGATGCGTAGTTAAGAAGGAACCGTTGCTACTTGGATGTCGGGATACTGTGTTGCAGAGCTATTTGTCCCGGTTCCTGACCGTTCAGCTTAATAAGAAAACTTGAATGCTTTTTATAGAAATGTAGGCTGATGACAGGCATCGCTTCTTTGTTCAGCTGTTAAGGTTTTTAACGCACACAGATCTATGTGTATCAGGAGGAAGGCCTGAGTGGCTGGCAGATAAGCATATGGTATTCTCAGTGTCACTTTGTAATGAGACTTCTTATGTGTAGTAAAATGGTCAGACTCTTCACAGCAGGATAGTGCCCGGATGGGTAATATTCTAAGATAGAAATTCTAAGATACACTAGTGTCCTTTTAAAAATTTGGAGGGGGGGGGATGTTTACAGGGAATGATGATAACTATAACAGGTTCTGGAAAGATAAAGGGGGAAGTGGTGATAAGGCTTTGTCCTAACCAGACCAGAGGTTTTCTAAACAAACGATGCTGAAGAGGCATTAAAACACTCCCCGATAGGAACGCGCTTTTCTTGCTTTAATAATCTTAGCCCAGAGCATGCGGACGGTTTTATAACATGAGAGAAATTGTACTTTAGCAGACTAGGAACAAAATGGGAGTATATAAGATATCCCAATTTAAGACACAAAAATACTATTTTGATTATAAAGCGGCTAGCTCAAAAACAGGGTGAAAGGGTAGGAGATGAGACTGAGGACTTCATGGAGATGATTATTTTGCTAGGGTAAACTTTCTAGACAGCAACCTATAATGATTTTTAATTTAAAGAGTAATTAATATCACACGAAGCGACATTTCATTTTCAGCAGCAAAACTCTTTCTAACACACAGAAGGGGCCAAACAACGAACAGCATTTTAAAACGTTTTGTAACTCTTTGGAAAGTTTGGAAAACACAAAATCATAAAAACTGAAATACTTTTCAACCACGTGGGCAAGAAGTAAAATAAATCAGGAGGTGTTGTAACATGTAAAGCTGACAAAATCTCTAAGTTACTGCCCATCTACTCCCCAACCCTATATGGCCTCCCAGTTTCTCAAAAGATACATTAATACCCAGGTATTAAGTGCTACTGCAGATAAGAAATAAAAAACAGAGAATACAACTGAAACAGTTCCGCTTGACTTTTATTTATCGAGAGGGCGACACCTGAGGGTTCCTGTTAGCGCATCACCAAAGGTTCCTTGGCTTTACTCAACCGCTTCCATCAGGTATACTCGATAGCTCTGTGTGGGAGATTTTTTACTGTCCCCTTCAAAACTGGCTGCTCTTTTCAACCTGTTTGGGTGTGAGACTGTGGAAAGGTAAAGGCATCTCTGGACCCCCCGTTCCAAGTGCACAGTCAAGTTATCATAATCTGATGATCATCGGTTTCCTTTTTTTTTTTACCTATTATGTATATTTACCGAAGTCTAGTCCTTGATCCAAACCATGATCCCAACGCACATTTATTTTATCATAATGGGCAGCGCAACAAGAATTGCACTGAAACGGCACGCTGCGGTGTGCAAAAATAGATAAAGTGCCCATGCCGGAAGATTTGAGAGACAAGGTGCTTCTCCTTATATGTGAACCTAGGACGAATACCTTTTGAACTCATATATAAGTAAATATAAATGGGAGCCATGGACCAATTATGTGAATGACTGAATTTTTAAACTATTCTTTGGAATAAAAGGGAGGTTTTATTTTATTGTTCATTTATTTATATAGTTCTCAGGGAAAGTAGGGACTTATGATTTGGTATAGGAGAATATGTATCTGCTGTAAATGTTAGTAAGGGTAGCTTGTTTTGGTGTTAAATAGTTAGTGTTGCAACTCTTAAAGCGTTATGTGTGGCCTTGTTTTGGGAAAAGAGAAAAGTGTTAATAACAATACCTTTTTTTTAAAAAACTGACGGCTCCTTTCCAGACTGGAGTGTGGGCCCGTAAATGACTTTTTGAGGCTCATTACTGTTATATTGTGCTCTGGCTAGAACTCTCTCTCTAGAGCTCTCTATGTAAAAAACTCACTCAACTAGGGTATTTACATGGTCACCATAGTCAAACAAACCTTCAAGTTATGGTGAGTCTCAATTTCATTGTAAACAGTTTCCCAGCATCCCTCAGGGCATCTGCAAATCACTCTTACTTTGCAATTTGTCTCATCCCTTTCTGCCTCCCTCCAAGAAGATATTTCCCTTATATTGTCCCCCCAGCATCCCTCAGGAGCCCGTGCATGCAAATGAGCCTTCCCATTCGGGCTCTCATTCACTCACCAGTTTTGGCCTCATGGGGTGGGGTGGGGAGGTTGGGATAGAGTCGGAGGAGAGTGGAGATCGAACATGCCCTTCTGAAAATCGCAGCACCATAAGTGCCTTTTAAAAAGAAAAGGCGATCTTTTTAGAGAGGCCTCTTGCAAAAGGGGGCTAAATTAGAGCAAAAAAGACATTTTACCTGTAACCCTGTCCACTAATGAGCACAGTGCATGATATTTGTGGAATTGTATTTTAATGAGATCTTAATGTACTTGAATATGAAAATAGTCAATCCCTTTTAGGTAATGGTTTCCAAATTTCAGTTCTGAATTGTAAATTTTAGAAATATTGCATCCAGCCATGAAACTTGAACAATGGAGCCTGCAAAGTTTTTTGAATCTAGTAATACTTTTATATTATGCTATTAAATGGTGTTGTGACATAATTTGGAAAACTTATTTATCTTAAGTCTCTAGTCTCCCCTTGCTATTTTAGTTGCCTGTGGCTATTTTGTTTTTGGTATAGCTTTTGCATATAATTTTACAATAACTGTGTCTCTCAAAATGCATAATGTGGTTTTTTCTTCACCATAGGTAGTGGAATGAATTTCAGATACATAATAGTTAGCTAAGGAGGCGCGAAGCCATATATTGTTCCAACCTCCAGGTGGTGGGTGGAGATCTTCTGTAAATCAAGTGTATAAATTCCAGGAAAAAATGGCAACTCTTCTAGGGTAGATTCTCGTATCATACTGCCCCACTTAAAGTCAGTCCTCTCTCTCTGAGGGCAACCCCTTCCTTTGGGTTTCACCTTGAAAATCTCCAGGTATTCTCCTTAGTCTGAGCAGGCAAACTCCTAGTCCTGCACAAATGTAGGATATTTTAATAATAGCTATATTTTCTGCAACGCTTTTAATGTTGGCACCTGCTTGTTTCCAGTGATTAATAAATTGTAAAATCCTCAAAGGAGTATAGAAGAAAGAGGCAGGGGACGCGGAATACATAGCTGTTCATAATGTTTCTGCATTCAAGGGATTGTAGAGAGCTGCATGTGTCGAATAGCTTAAACTCCCCCCCCCCCCCCCGAGGTTCAATTTGTAATTTTGATCATCAGTTATGATGAACAGCCTCCCTGAGAACATTTTAAAATGCAATTGCATTTTGCATTTTATCATGAATTCTAAACTGGAAAGGATGGACTTGGAACAGGGCCTTGGAGTGTTGGGTTGCCAATGTTAAATGCTCTTGATAATTGTTATATGTTAAAAGAAAGTAAACCTTTTGTTTTAAAATTTAGTTGTTGCAAACCCTTCCATGTAAAATAAATCTGAATATGTAGGTATTAGCTTCAAAACACAACACACTTCTACCCTCTATTGAAAAATAAAACTCTGTATATGTATAATCATCCTTTGCAGCTTTCAAGATTATCATGTAAAATAAATCTGAATATGTAGTATTAATAACATTAATCTCTAATATGTGGTATTAATAAACACACATTATTGAAAATACATTCTAAAGTGCTGGTTCTTGTGAAAGTTTTTTTTGGATTGTATCGGTTTTAAAGGGGCATCCATCTACCAAACACTGGGTTTTACGTGTGGTCCCTATTAGGCGTAAGCCGGGACCAAACTTCGTAGTTAAGCCACGCCATTAAGCTATGATCTTCTTCAAATCCTAACATACATTCATTATTCATTTTGTTTCCTTGCTCTGTGATTTAAGACCATATTGGGATGTCGTAGTCACAATTGTTTTGAAGTATGATGCATTCCTTTTATAATGAATATAATGGATTTGTGGGGTAAGTTGTTTTTAAGCCTTCAAGGTAATAAAACTCCTGCAAACCCCATTTTATATATGCAGTGCCTCGCAACGTTCAAATTAGGGCCAACTAAATAGACCTATCTATCATTAAGAGATGTAAAAACATAAGCAAAACCTTATAATCACATTCTCATTACAAAATGTTAATCCCTTCCTAAAATACAGCAGAAAATAATATGTCTCGAAATTATTATTTTTCACTCTAACAGCTTCCCATGTAAAGTCCTGGCATGTGGATGGTTTCCTATCAGGGTCGCCAAAACAGACCAAGGACCAAGCGCAAAAATCAATGAAGTGTTACAGGTGGTTGTAAAATAAAGTGGAAAGAATAGCTTTGCAGCATCCCTTTTGCTCTCTTGAGACTCCCATGGAGGTGAATGTGGCTCAGGTGTGTGTGTCATGGCAACCCTACAATGCCCCTGCCCTGTTGAGTCTGATGTAGTGGGGAGAGACCCTTAGCTGTGCCCCTGAGAACAAAACAAATAAGAAGCCGGGCACCCCTTTGAGCAACCAGTCTGTAGTTTTACTTTGTTATTTCTGCTGTGCACTATATAGTGGGCACAGTAAACGGGGAATTGGCTTTGGCAAGCCTCAACCTTGTTTCAGTTGTGGTTTCTGTTTTACTTTGTAATGAGTAAATACCTGGGTATTAATGTATCTTTTGAGAAACTGGTTTCATAGGGTGGGAGTAGATGGGTCAGAATTCAGAGATTTTGTCAGCTTTACATGTTACAACACCTCCTGATTTATTCTACTTGCCCACGGGTTGAAAAAGTATTTCAGTTTTTATGATTTTGTGTTTTTCCAAACTTTCCAAAGAGTTACAAAAACGTTTTAAATGCTGTTCGCTGTTTGGCCCCTTCTGTGTGTTAGAAAGAGTTTTGCTGCTGAAAATGAAATGTTGCTTCTCGCGGTGATATTAATTACTCTTTAAATTAAAAAAAATCATTATAGGTTGCTGTCTAGGAAAGTTTACCCTAGCAAAATAATTCATCTCCATGAAGTCCTCAGTCTCATCTCCTACCCTTTCACCCTGTTTTGAGCTAGCCGCTTTATAATCAAAATAGTATTTTGTGTCTTAAATTGGGATATCTTATATACTCCCATTTTGTTCCTAGTCTGCTAAAGTACACTTCTCTCATGTTATAAACCGGCCCCAAGATGCTCTGGGCTAAGATTGTTGGGGTAAAGCAAGAAAAAGCTGCCCTATCGGGGAGGTTTCTAATGCCTCTTCAGCATCGTTTGTTTAGAAAACCTCTGGTCTGGTTAGGACAAAGCCTTATCACCACTTCCCTTTATCTTCCAGAACCTGTTATAGCTATCATCATTCCCTGTAAACATCCTTCCAAATTTTAAAAGGACACTAGTGTATCTTTTAGAATTTCTTATCTTAGAATATTACACTCATCCGGGCACTATCCCCAAGGCTGTGAAGAGTCTGACCATTTTACTACACACATAAGAAGTCTCATTACAAAGTGACACCCCCGAAATACCATCTGCTTATTCTGCCAGCCACTCAGGCCTTCCTCCTGATACACATAGATCTGTGTGCTTAAAAACCTTAACAGCTGAACAAAAAACGATGCCTGTCATCAGCCTACATTTCTATAAAAGCATTCAAGTTTCTTATCTTCATGCTGAACGGTCAGGAACCGGACAAATAAGCTTCTGCAACACAGTATCCCACATCCAAGTGGTAGCAACGGGTTCCTTCTAACTACTACGATCAACCATTGAGTGGCTAAGATGTTAGTAGTAGTAGTAGTATAAAGTGGTCGAAAGCAACTTGAAAGATTGGTTTTTTCAGCAAATAGATACAGACTCAAGAAATGGTGCAATTACTTTACAACATACAGTTACAAAACGTTTAAATACTGCATATTTTCCCCTGTGGGTAGGGGGGGGAGGCAGATGTTTAGCAACACAAGTTCTACATTCCCCCCCCCCCATTATTCCACATCGGGTTAATCGGAGATTCCTCTATCAAGGAGGGACATTCAGTCAGAAGAGAAACTGACCAGTAGGAAACAGTATTATAACGCTCAGCCAATACTTAGTTGCCATGGTAGGAAGAATCCCAACTTTCTTGTGAGGGAACCAGAAGTGTAAAGAGATTTGAAGTATAATACAGTGGCCAACAACTTCTCTTGTCATAGGGAAATGAGATTAAACAAGTTTCTGGCCCTGAATTTATTTTTTTTTTACGCAGACGCTTTGCCTATCCTGAGTAGGTAGAGTTAAAGCTTCCGGAATTAGAAGTGTAAGCCTATGAAGATAACTGGCGTAGAGATCAGTAATGAAAGACAGATCAAACGCAATCTCTAAAAAGAAGATAGAACTGGGATTCGGGGCCCTGTGGGAATGTCACTAACGCGAGAAAATAACACATTTTATCAAGCCTAGGGATGGTACAACAAAAAAAACACCTCGGGATGCACCAGTAATCATTGACCCTTAGAGTACAAAATGGCAAAGTTCAGGAGTCCTGTATGGAAAACTAGAAGCAAACTCCTCAGTTTCCAATAGTTATTTCTTTTAGGGAACTGCTCTTGAATGACAGAGGGCAGCTTTTGGATTTGCTGAAAGAACGGTGGCTGGGAGTGCTTGATTGTAAGGTCTATTGATTATCCCTCTGTATTTTTTTTACACCCAAAGACCTCCCTGACAAAGTTAAACTCAGAGTGTAGATATAGCCGCTCTCCCACTATTCTTTGGCAGGAAAAATATTTCTCTTGTGTTTGCTCATTATGCAGACAGATGCTTTGTCCTGATACAGCCTTCTCCTAACTTCCTGCTTTTAGGACAAGCAGGGTTCTACAAAGATGAAGACCCCTCTGTTGTATTTTGCTGGCTGTCCTGGAAGGCATGCTTTTAAAATCATTCAGAAAACAGCCCGCTTTCGCTTGCAGATGTGAAAACTCCTACAAGATTTTTTTTAGAAAACTACTGAACAACCCTCACTTTGCTACAGCAACTTTAGATATATTTCTAGGGAGGGCATTCCATCAGGTTTTACGCAGGATTTTGAGAGGGTAATCTAAAGTTTTAAAAGGTGCTTTTTAAAAGCTGGTTTGCAAAACTTTGGTTTGCCGAAAGTAGTATGTTGTAGCAAAGACAATGTACCCCAGTTGCCCCTGCTACTTTTTTATGTATCTGCTAAGGTAGAATATAATTTTAAAAGAAATTTTGTAGAAAATCCATTTTAATGGCACCCTACAGTCCAGAAAACATTTTTGTGGCCTTGAATCTGTGATTATTTTAAACATTCTTAAGAATGGTTTTGCCCTGTCATTCTTTAAAAAAGTTTTACAGCATTCCTGAATAAAAGAAACTTTCTTTCAAAATAGCTGACGTACTTTAAAACTAAAAAATCTAAATCTAAGAATTGGTATTGCAAGGTTTAGTGAATACACCGCTGAAAACAAATCTAACAAGCAAAAAAACACATAGGGACCTGATAAACTAACAAAAGTTTCCTTTTAGGAGGACATTTCTTCTTCTGTCACAAGCATCTAGATCTTTGCAAAGAGTTTGGGGAGTTTGCATAGAATCTTGACTGGGAAAGGCATGGAGAGTCGGGGGTGATGCCTGAGGAAGGTGTGTTTGGGGGGGGGGTGGCAGGGTGTAATGCTATGTAGCCCAGCCTCCAAAGTGATCTCCAAAGTGCTCTGGTTTGACGCATATGACGCCACCACCCGAATCAAAATTGACACTCTGGTCTGGTTTACAGCTCAAACTCTATTTTCTGACCCTGTGCCTGCCCTGCAGGCGCTTACGTACGTCAAGACGGCTGAATGCCTGATCTCCCACAGTTGTCCCCTGTGTGCGGTTCTTTTCCCCCTGAAAACTAGGGCTGTAAAGCTTTCCCAGTGCTGGGGTTCTGCCCATGATTTCAGAGACCAAAACTGCTTCTCATTCAGGACCCCAGCTTTACGAAGACCCCTCGCTAAAACTGCTTCAATCTCTCCCCACAACAGAAGCTTTAGAGACCTGTGTGGTGCTCCTTGAAGCATATGTGACCGCTTTGGTCACCTAACATGCTCTCGGGTGGTAAAAATGTACAACAAACTCCCTAGGGATTTCCAGTGTAAGCGCGCTGTTACTATTGATCACCTCCACCACCATCCTAGGTGCTTACAAGGAAGGGTGGGGAAACAGACCGCGATGTGGGAACATTCCTTCACAACACGCGTGTAACTGTAACTTTAGAGGAATGCTGTAACTCCGGAGTGCTGCTCAATCTGCTTTTGGATTTGGTGGGCTAATGCCATAGCCCGGCTTCTGGCATGAAAAAACCTAGGAAGGGGGGTAAGTATATAAAACTGTAAAATTCACACTATGAAATCATAATTCAAATAAAACCGATTCCCTACGTTGCAAATGTCTCATGATTTCTTAACTGCTACAACACACTGGTTATCCAGTTTCAGGTTGCCTGCACATTTTCTTTACTGTTTAAAACCTACCTGCGGATAATGGCCCTGCACTTTGTATAGTGTTGTTCAGATAAAAAGTCAATATTTATTCAGAACAATGGTGGGCTTTCTTTTTTAAAAAATTCTTAACATATGGGAAAATGCATACCGCCAGAGACAGAGATGTTTGTGTTTATGATAGCTTAATTTTGGTAAGGAAATGGCCAGTTTGCATGGTTTATTGGGACAGGTCTACTCTGCAGGGCGGTTGGTGTGTTAATGCGCTTCTACTGTAAGGAATATTCGTTTGAAACCGCCTTCTGGCCACTGTGCAAAAAAGTGCTGTCACTGTCCCACGTTTTTCAACATTCCACACTGACACACATGGTTTTTTTCAAAGGGGATTTGGAGGGCTCTGGAGCTTGTCAGCCTCTCTACGTTTTGGAATGAGAGATTTAACACTGCTGCTTGCACTCAGGGGCTGAAGGATGTGAAAAGGCTTGGGGGATGGGTGAACTATTTTTAGCATCTTGCAGGAAACACCTCAGAACTTGTATCCCCTATCCCCAATGGTTCACACTTCCATTTTTATATCATTTTATAAAAGTGTGTAAGTTAATTCTCTAGCTTCCTGCAGGAACTTCTTTCAAAGTCGGATGAGATTCTAAGGGGAATGTGGAGCTATTTTAGATTCAGGCAGGATATGCTGACTAATTATTTTCCCAACCCTATTGGGTGGATCTCTGGTGCAGGGGGGGGTCGTTGTATCCTTCTGAGTATTTTGGGAAGGCATTCGTTTCAGCCAGCTAATTTTGTGGAAGGCAGCACACATTAGCAAAAGGCACACAGTTTGGGGGGAATGAAAGAATATGTATAACAGGCTGCAAAAAACCATAGACTGTAAAAAAATCATAGGCAGATTGTTTGAATTTAAAAACACTGGGGTGGGAGAGGTGTGAGAAAGAGAGAGAAAGGGGTGAGGGGGTTTTGCTTTTTCTGTGTTCTCCACAGAGTGTAGTAGCACCAAACACTGGGTGCTGTGGGAGGTAAAACACGGGGGTGTGTGGAGAGGGGCAGCTTTTGTAGAGTTTTGGGAACTCTGGCTGGCTTTCTGCTTCCTAAAACCTTTTTGGGAGGTTTTAAAACACAGAATGCCGCGGATTTTTAAAAAAGGGACAGTGGTTTGCTTATTCCACACAGTGTTCTCCAAAAGAGCCGCTAAAACTGTGTTTGTTGGAGGGGTACAGCTTTTTTTTGTGGGTGCCCCTGGTGGGAAACAGGCTTTCCATAGAAAGAGAGAGAAAGGGGGTGGGTGGGGTTTGCTTTTCTGTGTTCTCCACAAAGTGTGTAAAAACTGGGGAAGTGTAAAACACAGAGTGCTGCGGGATTTTAAAGGACAGGGTTTGCTTATTCACACTGTGTTCTCCAAAGAGCGTGTAAAAATGGAGAAGTCCCCTTCTCAATCATTACATTCACTGTACCAGCTTCAGGGGAAACTGGCATTTTGCTCTCTGATCCCTGCCCCAAGACTACTGCCACTCGTTAAAACACAAACCAATTTCCACACACAACCCTAATAAAATCAAACTCACATTTCAAGCATTTTTTTTTTCTCCACCCTTTAATTCTCCTCCAACTTTAATACACAGCCTTTAATTTCCCTCCCCCTTTTAATTCAGGGGGGCGGGACCGGAAGTAGCTGTCAAATTTGAAAAGGGTTATACTATCTACCCCCAAGCACTACTTATAGCAGGTTGGACTGGGAAAGGGTATTGGACTGGGGAAAGGTATTGAAGAATGGCTACATGTAACTTTACATCCACAAGCGCTGCCTTTGGGTAGGACTTGGAAGTAAATGCTTTCTTGCTTCCACCAGTTCTGTAATTCTAGAAGAAAAGAAAAGCTACTGAACCTGAATGCATGTTTAAAATACTGTTGCTTAACAGGAATGATAAGAAAATCAAAGACACCGCAAAGTCTAGGTTTAACTGGCAGGGTTATGAGATAAGGGCACTGTTGTTCATTGTTTATGATATTTGAGTTTCGGTGTATTGCGAGACTGGAATGAAAAAGAAAATGTTTAAATGGTCTTTCCCTTTACTGTTGGACTTTCATTTGTTAAACTGAAACCATTTAAAGATGCATCTACATGGAGATTAGGATAATACGCAGATATATTTAATAAATTCACCGGGAAAAGGCTTTTGGTGAGCTGTGGTTGAGATCCATGCATATTTAAATGCTATTAGAAGGAAACTATTTTTTTAAAATCCAGAACTGTGCCTGGTTGCCCACCCACACAAACACAAACCAGCATGGCAGTGGTGGGATTCAGCCGGTTCGCACCACTTTGGCAGAACTGGTTGTTAAAATGGTGCTTGTAAACAACCCGTTGTTAAATTATTTGAAACCCACCACTGCAGTATGGTGTAGTGGTTAAAATATCTGACTAAGATCTGGGAGACTGAGATTTAAATCCCCACTCTGTCATGAAAGTTTGCCAAGTGATCTTGGGCCAGTCACACATCCTCAACCTAAACTATCTTACAGGGTTGGTATGTGGATAAAAATAGAGAACAAGGTAAGCCCCTTTGGGGCACCATTGGGCAGAAAGGCAGCATATAGATAAAATGAATTAATAAACCCCAGATTGCATTTAGATATGACTATAAACCATGGTTTAGAAACTAAGGTTAGATCCACTTCCAGTTACTGGAATGTCCAAATGCAGATGATATAACAAACTGGAGTTTAGCGAGTGGCATTTCAAATTAGACTTTTCCAGCTTTTCTGTCTGGGTCTTCAAACCACAGCTTGTTGGGTCGTACCGCCCCCTTTAGTCATCTGGGCATTGAGATGGCAGAACAGAGAAGACAGCTCCCTCTTGTGAGGCAAGGAGGAGATGAATAAGCGTTTATGCATAAACAAGAGTTTGTCACCTATGCCGAATGGTGTGTTGCATAAATTACAGTTTAGGATAACATGTGCATGAATCCACAGTTTTTGGTTAGTGTGTGTCATAGTACCAAGATGCTACTGGATATTGAATACAATGAAGCATATGCAATTAAGTTCAAGGAGAAAGTACATTGGACTGGGGTGGTTCCTGAAGAAAAAGAAGATGCCACAGACTATTTTCTGACTCAAACTCTTCAACATTTGCACTGAATCTTCTTCATTCAGGCTATTTTTTGGTACAGATAGTGCTTGTTTGGGCCACCCAGTATATCCAGTCTGAAAGTGATAACTGATTGACTGGTATACATAGTCAAATCACAGGTCTACTGCACATTCTCACACATAGAGCTTTAACCAGAATTATAACCATGAAATGTGTGAATACAATACGCAAAGCATAAAAACCCTTCCACCGTTATTCTCAAATCAATATTATGTCCACTGTTTTCTGAAGGAGGAAGCTGAGGCCTAGCCACTACCAGTAATTTCACTAATTTGCTAGACAAAAGGGAAGTATAAAGCAGAACGGAGATAATACTAGATCTGTTGGCTCTGGCTGCTTTGAAAGCAAATATATTCGTTCTGCTTCATAAAAAGGTAGACGGTATCTAAAAGAAAAGTTCCAAGGACAAGGTCCGATTTTTTACAAGCACATTTTTTAAAAAGTTAAATGAGGAGAGTGTTGGGAGAGACACAGCAACAATTCCTTCCTTTATGGTTTTATTTTGCTTCAAATAAATGAAAATTTGAAAGGTCAAGAAAAGGGTTGGGGAAGAACTTCAGCTAACTCGGTGATTAGCCTCAATTATTTTGTAATATGTTTTTATAGCTTGCTGGTGATGGGCTATTTTTGGAAACTCAGACAAACAATTTTAAAACCAGATCAAGATCACCTGGCAAATGCAGCGTTTTTACTGGCATATATGGAGCTCTCTTCATTGGAGCAATGCCATTGGTTGATTTAGCTCAACAGTATCTGCCACCTTAAGACTGTTAACTGGAGATACCAGGAACTGAACTGGGAACTTTTTGCCTACAACACTTTACCACCAACAGTGTTTTCACCTGTGTCAACTAGCAAGTAAATCACAATTGGGGGTTGGAAGTTTAATAATTTCTAGAAGACAATGGGGTAGAATTGGAAGCATTAATGAAAGCATGCTTCAAAAATTGTATCAGTACTAGGAAATCAACATTTTCTTCAAATGTCCAGTTTTCAGAGAAGTCATGGAGCATCCTTTCAAAGGACGGACCGACAGAAGAAGTCCAACAAGCATGGTGGCCTGAGCAAAATGACCAGGCAAGAGAGGTTATAATTTCAACTGTTTCTAATAACTTGCTAGTGAAAATAATGAATCTCAAAACAGCCAAGGAAGTCTGGGCTGAATTACAGAAAGTGCTAGAAAAGAAATCCACCAGAACAATAATGTTCTTCCAGCAGGAGTTATATACTATGTGAATGCTTGATAGGGAAAACCTATAGAAACATTTAAATGAAATGCTTAGCTTGGTTGAGCAGCTTAAAACAGCAGGGAAACAAACTGTTGATGAGGACATGACATATTGTTATTACTGATTTCACTTCCCAAGAGTTATGAAAATTTGGTGTGTATAATATAGAGCAAGGTGTGTATAATACAGAGCAAGGAAAAACTCCTTTTGGCAGAAGTTATCAAAGAATTACTGGAGGAGCATATTAGAAGAGAATTCCTTCAAGGCACAAGAAGTCTCCAAGCCTTGACTGTCTGGGATAAGAAACAGCTGAAATGTCATGCTTGTGGGAAAATGGGTCACTTTGCAAATGAATATAGACAAGGAGAGAGTGATTATACTGGCAGTTCCTTGAAAGCAGTATACTGTGGCCATTCACACTCTTAGACAAAGGGTTGTAAAATGCAGAGTAACTCCAACTGCAGATGGGCGAGCTGAGACCACAGATAAACTTTATTAAATTCATATTAAGGTCAGGTACTCAGGTGCTTTCTTGACTGCAGCCAGAATAATCTGGAATTTGCTCTCTAAGGAGATCTATCTCCTCCTCCTATCTGTGTGGTTGTCTGTGTTTATGTCCTGTCCCTTTATTGGAGGCTCAATATGCAAAATTCAGCAGTTAGTATGCAGCTAAATAGCATCACCTGCTAATTGCTACAGATTAAATTGATATCAAAAGGATAGCTAGAGGAACCATTTTGGTATCCCTTGTAATGTTTACCCAAGGTTTTAATTATACGTCTTACCCCCCCCATCTGAAATGACATATTGTTTGCCCACTGTGGTACAGAACTGGATTTTTGTTACTAATGTTATAAATTGTGGCTTTTATAAGTCTTCTGTGAAGTCGTGCCCGCGAAGTCGCAAGGAAGAGACGAGATGCGGAGATATCGAGAAATGCATGGTGCGGAGAGCCAAAGCTAACAGGGAAGCCTGGGATCCCGTGGATCCTGGCAATCTCTGCCGCAGTGCCTCGTCTCCTTGCACCTTTTATTAGGGTTTCCACTAGAGAGGCGTGTAAAGGGCTGGGTCGGACAGGCGTGGGAGAGCCGGAGGTCGGGAGAGCGTGGAGGTCGGAGAATCATCATGTGATACGCCATGATCTCCACCGGGCTGCTACGCTGCAGGAGGAAGCATCCCGGCGTCTGGGTCTAATCCTCACCTGCCAGGGCAGGGCCCTTTTGTCCCTTTGTATGGGGACACCTGGTGACTGGGCGAAGTCAGGCAGTTCTATGACCCCATGACTCCTACTGGGAGCGGGGGTTAGAAGGCCGCGTGTGCGCCCAGAAGGTCAGGTGAGCTGGCACCGCATTCCAGGCGCTACTTCTCACGCAGTTCTTGCTGGGAGCCCGTGAGGCTCACCCCACATCTCCCCTCGTTTCTAACGCTTTTAGGAAGGAAGCCGAATTAGATTTAGGAGGCAATTTAGGGGGGACGCTATGCCTCTCCAGGAGACTTCCCGTTCCGAGAACTGGCCCTGAGCTGTTTGTGTAACATGAGAACCTGGTTTCGATGTAGGGGAAGGTCAAAGGGTTTCTTACAAACGTTACAAGCAAAAGCAGATATACACTGAACAAGGCAGGACCCAACAACAAGGGATACAATCAAACCAATGAAGAATTGTACAACAGAACTTAACCATCCTCCTGGCAGCCAGCTCCAAAGGGCAGACCACCAGTGAGGCAACACATCGTACTTCAGATTAGATACAATATCTTGCAATTCACGCACTTTCATATGAATCAAATGGGAATTATCAGAGAGATTAAAACAACACATATTATTTACATTCTCACAGCCTTGGTGATGCAACAACAACAAGTAATCTATAGCGGCACGATTATCTAGGGTCGCTTGACGAAGCTCCTGCTGCTCGGAGGCTAGAGCATTCAGAGCAACCGAGGTGGAATTAATGGATTTCGCAAGGGCGCAGGCCAAACGGCCAATAGTCTTAGCGTTGTAGGAAGCGAGTCCGGGGACTCCCACAAGGGAGGTCGCGAGGGAGACGTATTCTGCCTCGGAGAGGGCAACCGCGTCGCTCCGGCAGCCCGGGTCGAGAGGGAGGGTGGAGTGACGGCAACGCTTGGGCTCCTGGGGTGGAGCCTGTGGCAAAACGATGGTGAGGCGGCTAAGGCAGCAAAGAGTCCCGGCAGAAAGACGAGCAGGGATGTAGTTGAAGGTTCTCTCCCCGCAAGTCCAGAACCAACCTTTGGGGAGCAGGATGTTCCCGTACACGGGGGGAATGTCCTCCATATGTGTGCAATTCCAACTGGCCGAGCCGGTGAAGGGGCTCGGACCGGCTTGTGCTCCCGCGACATCGATGATGCGGGCACAAGTGTTGGACTCGTGGTTGGCGACGGTTTTGGTGATGAGGGAGAGAGCACCAGCGGGGAGGGTTTGGACGACGGGTCCCCAGTCGGCGCTCATAGAGTACCTGATAGACGAGGCATTCATGAAGGGGCTCAGGCCAGACTCCCCAAGGAAGTCTCCAGGGGCTTTGCAGATGGGAAGCAGGCAGGAGCTCAGCAAACTCCCCACCCCCAGATATTGGCCCAAGCAGAAGGACGAGACGTTGGCAGCGGCAGCGAACCGCTCCCAGATGTTGGCTTGATTAAGATCCAAGAGGGGGTGACCGAGCGCCACCGGCAGGAGGCAGCAGAGCAAGCAGATGATCGTGACTGCGGAATTTGCAGTAATAACCGCAAAGATGGCAACGCAGAGATCCTCGGGTGTCTCGGGGAGGCCACGTTGTTGCAGCAACTCCCGAGCCTGGCTGGTCGTTGCCTTGACGTCCCCCCAGGTCATCCGGGTCCTCGGACCGTTCTGGCGCTGGCGGCGGCTCCGTCGAGGCCGCAGGGCAGGGTCCTCCAGGGAGATCCGCTCCATCTCCTGGATGGGGTTGGTTTCCTTCTGGTGCCACTCCATGGGCTGGCCGGACATGGCAAACTGGAATCCACCGGGGACCTGTAGGGAGAAGGATTGAAGCATACCCCCTTCCCCAGGTTATGAGGGGGGCCGGGCCCCGCCAAGCTTGGTAGTGGACCTGGGCGTGTGGGAGAGGCTCTGATTGCCCGAAGTGCCTCTCCACGGGGAGCAGGTTTAAATTTAAGTAAGTGATTATGGTGAGTAGCACTGTTGATATAGTCAGCTGGATGAGACCGACCAAAAGGGGACCACCCCAAGGGGGCCACCCATTCCCCTTTCTTTAATTTGTTTGGACATGAACGGGAGGCACGAAGGGCAGGCAACACCTATGGAAAGTTGGCTTCAAAAACGTCATCAAGATGCGTCAAAGCGAGGGTCCGAGCCCCCGGGGAGGGGGGGGCGAGCGGACCGTCAAGGAATTGTGGGTATGCATACTTAATTTGCAGGACAAAGGAACTTTGGAAGTGCTCTCAGAGAAGGGGATGCATCAGAAAAGCAGGACAATCACACATTTGGGCGTTAGTGTTTGGGACAAAAGGTTGGAGGAAGTTCCATCTTGGGGTGGATGTACTTACCATGACCACAAAGGTTAAGACAAACCTAGCGCTCAGAGACTGGGACCGCACCTGAGTATCTTGGGGAAATGCCGCCCGCCGAAACCACTCCTTAAGGGGCGGTTTTTGCTAAGCGCCTGGCGTCGAACGTGGTATTGATAAAGTTGCCAGGCGCTAGGCAGCCATAACCCAAGCAGGTTTGTGAGTGGATTTGATGGCGGCAGCCCCTTTTTAACCTGGGGCCTGTCCTGGCAGTGCTGCGGTACCAGGACGGGCCCAGATTTTAATCCAGGGAGGGCCAGTCAGCCAATTGGCCCTCCCGCCTTTGCTGGTTGAAAAATTAGAAAAAGGGGGGGGAGAAAAGAGCTTCTGAGCAGGAGTCTTAGGGCTGAGACGGGGAACACAGTCGGGGTTGGGAGGTGGAGATCTCAATGTGACCGGCTGCTGGCTGTTCTTCTTCTGGGCAGCGGCCATCACCTCATTCAAACGGCGGTCTTGGTGATCCGTGTGTGTGGGGGGGAAGTAGTGGGAGTGGGTTTATCCATCCCAGACTAAGGTCGTCTTGACCTGACTCATGAGATCCCTTCCCCACAAGTTAACGTGGATGTCCAAGACGATGGGGCGGACTGTGAGTTGTCGCTCGAGCCCCGGGCTGCAGACCGTGAGCGGGCGGATGCTCCGTCTCGCGGTTTGTTTTCCCCCCACCCCCCAAGTGCGCGGGCAAGCCTCTGTAGGCCACTGATCAGGCCACTCGGCTGCTCTGATGACGGTTACGTCGGTGCCGGTGTCCACAAGCCCCTTGAACGGACACCCTTCTATGGCGAGCTCCAGGTACGGGCGGGAGCTACCGATGGGCGTCTCCACTGCCGCCACGGTGGTGTCGGCTGTGCCTCGATGGCTACTTGGGCTCGTGGCCTTTATTGAATCGGCGGCAGGCAGCGCGTGGGGCAGGAGGATCAGCTATGCGCAGCTGATCCCGCTGGGCAATTCCTGCGGGATGTTTGTCCACACCTGAATGTGAATGGCTCCCTGGTGTGTGGAGTCAATGACCCCTGGAACGACAAACAACCCCTGCTCAGCGGCGGAGGCTTTGGGCAAGACTAATCCGACGGCCTCTGAGGGAATGGGATCGCTGTACTGGGTCAGAGCAACGAGGATCTCATGGGGGAACTTGAGGGAAAGAGGTTGGGTGCAGGTGAGAGAGATACCACTGGAAGGAGGTGGTTTGGGCTCGGGCCTCGGTTCTTGGGGTCGGTTCAGTATTCTCCTCCTTGGTCCTGGGCTGGGGAGAGGCCCGGGTGCGAGTTTCCCGACGGGCACTCGCTTCTCCAGTGAAAGCCCTCCCGACACTGGGGGAATTTGGTCCTGGGCTTTCCCGGGGGCCTTCGCCTCCTGGGGGAGGACCCTCCTCTGTCAGGGTTGTAAGCCCCCCCCACTGGGCGACCTACAATCCCTCCGGAAGTGTCCCGGCTTGCCGCAGTTGAAGCACTCGCCTTGGGGCTGTCCCCTGGCGGTGGAGAGTGCTGCGGCTAGGAGACTGGCCTGATGGGTGGAAGATCCGATATCCTGGCAAGCCTTAAGCATATCGGCCAGTTAGGGGTTCTTCCCTAAGCCTGTGATTGCTCTGCGGCACTCGGCGGAGGCGTTCTCCTTGGCAAGGCGCATGAGGAGCTCGTGCTGGACTACGTCGTTGTCGACCTGTCTCTGCAGGGCCTCCTGGAGCCTGTTCAGGAATTCAGCATAGGGCTCCTGAGGCTTCTGCCGGACGTTGGAGAAGCTTTGAGTTGGCTGTCCGGTAGTGGGCACTTTCAGAAATGCCTTGTAGGCGCAATCAGAGGTGACCGTAAGGGTGGCCTCCGGCAGGATGATCTGCGCATTGGGAAGGGCGAAAGCTTCGCAGCCATAGAGCTGCGCGGCAGTATAGGCACCGCCAGAGGTTGCTCCTCTGCTTATGCATTGCTGGCGGTACTCGCTTTCCCAGACAACATATGGCGCAGGGTTCAAGAGCACGTGGAAAGTAGTTTTCCAGTGCTCCGGAACCATTACGTGATTCCGCATGACTGCCTCCAACATGCCTCTCACATAGGGGCTGGTAATTCCCACGTCCTGTATTGCCTTGCGGAGCTCGGTGAGGACGTTGTAACCTATGGGGCGATACTCGACAACTCACTGGATGACGCCATCTTCCCCCACATGGTCGGTGAAGTGGACGGGGCACATAGTGAGGAGGTCGGCATCGTCTTCCGTCAGGGTTTCCTTCCTCCGCAGATCGTGGCTGATACGCTCTGCTAGAGTTGTGAAACTCGCGCCATTACGTGGCGTTGACGGAGGTGTGGTGGCTTCGGAACCGGGAGGGGGAAGCGGAGCAGAAGGCGGAGCGAAAGGAGGAG